>NW_028283424.1:0-128165 GCF_059441005.1 Hippichthys cyanospilos | reverse complement strand
AGGACTACATTCATTATTTCAGCTGAAAAATGCTTAGTTTATGATTTATAGTCAACATTAAGGAAATGTTCCAAACAAGCGTTTTCAGCCCGAGTGGAGCACATTTTGACCCTTTTTTTAAAAACATCATTGTACATTGAAATTTCTGCTTGCGTATGCTTTAGAAGCAAGAATTAAGAGGACTACATTCATTATTTCAGCTGAAAAATGCTTAGTTTATGATTTATAGTCAACATTAATGTCATGTCCCAAACAAGCGTTTTCAGCCCGAGTGGAGCACATTTTGACTGTTTTTTTAAAAACATCATTGTACATTGAAATTTCTGCTTGCGTATAATTTAGAAGCAAGAATTAAGAGGACTACATTCATTATTTCAGCTGAAAAATGCTTAGTTTATGATTTATAGTCAACATTAAGGAAATGTTCCGAACAAGCGTTTTCAGCCCGAGTGGAGCACATTTTGACCGTTTTTTAAAAAACATCATTGTACATTGAAATTTCTGTTTGCGTATGCTTTAGAAGCAAGAATTAAGAGGACTACATTCATTATTTCAGCTGAAAAATGCTTAGTTTATGATTTATAGTCAACATTAATGTAATGTCCCAAACAAGCGTTTTCAGCCCGAGTGGAGCACATTTTGACCGTTTTTTTAAAAACATCATTGTACATTGAAATTTCTGCTTGCGTATGCTTTAGAAGCAAGAATTAAGAGGACTACATTCATTATTTCAGCTGAAAAATGCTTAGTTTATGATTTATAGTCAACATTAATGAAATGTCCCCAACAGCGTTTTCAGCCCGAGTGGAGCACATTTTGACTGTTTTTTTAAAAACATCATTGTACATTGAAATTTCTGCTTGCGTATGCTTTAGAAGCAAGAATTAAGAGGACTACATTCATTATTTCAGCTGAAAAATGCTTAGTTTTTGATTTATAGTCAACATTAATGAAATGTCCCCAACAGCGTTTTCAGCCCGAGTGGAGCACATTTTGACTGTTTTTTTTAAAAACATCATTGTACATTGAAATTTCTGCTTGCGTATGCTTTAGAAGCAAGAATTAAGAGGACTACATTCATTATTTCAGCTGAAAAATGCTTAGTTTATGATTTATAGTCAACATTAATGAAATGTTCCAAACAAGCGTTTTCAGCCCGAGTGGAGCACATTTTGACCCTTTTTTTAAAAACATCATTGTACATTGAAATTTCTGCTTGCGTATGCTTTAGAAGCAAGAATTAAGAGGACTACATTCATTATTTCAGCTGAAAAATGCTTAGTTTATGATTTATAGTTAACATTAATGTCATGTCCCAAACAAGCGTTTTCAGCCCGAGTGGAGCACATTTTGACTGTTTTTTTAAAAACATCATTGTACATTGAAATTTCTGCTTGCGTATGCTTTAGAAGCGAGAATTAAGAGGACTACATTCATTATTTCAGCTGAAAAATGCTTAGTTTATGATTTATAGTCAACATTAAGGAAATGTTCCAAACAAGCGTTTTCAGCCCGAGTGGAGCACATTTTGACCCTTTTTTTAAAAACATCATTGTACATTGAAATTTCTGCTTGCGTATGCTTTAGAAGCAAGAATTAAGAGGACTACATTCATTATTTCAGCTGAAAAATGCTTAGTTTATGATTTATAGTCAACATTAATGTCATGTCCCAAACAAGCGTTTTCAGCCCGAGTGGAGCACATTTTGACTGTTTTTTTAAAAACATCATTGTACATTGAAATTTCTGCTTGCGTATGCTTTAGAAGCAAGAATTAAGAGGACTACATTCATTATTTCAGCTGAAAAATGCTTAGTTTATGATTTATAGTCAACATTAATGTCATGTCCCAAACAAGCGTTTTCAGCCCGAGTGGAGCACATTTTGACTGTTTTTTTAAAAACATCATTGTACATTGAAATTTCTGCTTGCGTATGCTTTAGAAGCAAGAATTAAGAGGACTACATTCATTATTTCAGCTGAAAAATGCTTAGTTTATGATTTATAGTCAACATTAATGAAATGTTCCAAACAAGCGTTTTCAGCCCGAGTGGAGCACATTTTGACCCTTTTTTTAAAAACATCATTGTACATTGAAATTTCTGCTTGCGTATGCTTTAGAAGCAAGAATTAAGAGGACTACATTCATTATTTCAGCTGAAAAATGCTTAGTTTTTGATTTGTAGTCAACATTAATGAAATGTCCCCAACAGCGTTTTCAGCCCGAGTGGAGCGCATTTTGACAGTTTTTTTTAAAAACATCATTGTACATTGAAATTTCTGCTTGCGTATGCTTTAGAAGCAAGAATTAAGAGGACTACATTCATTATTTCAGCTGAAAAATGCTTAGTTTATGATTTATAGTCAACATTAAGGAAATGTTCCGAACAAGCGTTTTCAGCCCGAGTGGAGCACATTTTGACCGTTTTTTAAAAAACATCATTGTACATTGAAATTTCTTTTTGCGTATGCTTTAGAAGCAAGAATTAAGAGGACTACATTCATTATTTCAGCTGAAAAAGGCTTAGTTTATGATTTATAGTCAACATTAATGTAATGTCCCAAACAAGCGTTTTCAGCCCGAGTGGAGCACATTTTGACTGTTTTTTTAAAAACATCATTGTACATTGAAATTTCTGCTTGCGTATGCTTTAGAAGCAAGAATTAAGAGGACTACATTCATTATTTCAGCTGAAAAATGCTTAGTTTATGATTTATAGTCAACATTAATGTCATGTCCCAAACAAGCGTTTTCAGCCCGAGTGGAGCACATTTTGACTGTTTTTTTAAAAACATCATTGTACATTGAAATTTCTGCTTGCGTATGCTTTAGAAGCAAGAATTAAGAGGACTACATTCATTATTTCAGCTGAAAAATGCTTAGTTTATGATTTATAGTCAACATTAATGAAATGTTCCAAACAAGCGTTTTCAGCCCGAGTGGAGCACATTTTGACCCTTTTTTTAAAAACATCATTGTACATAGAAATTTCTGCTTGCGTATGCTTTAGAAGCAAGAATTAAGAGGACTACATTCATTATTTCAGCTGAAAAATGCTTAGTTTTTGATGAGTAGTCAACATTAATGAAATGTCCCCAACAGCGTTTTCAGCCCGAGTGGAGCGCATTTTGACTGTTTTTTTTAAAAACATCATTGTACATTGAAATTTCTGCTTGCGTATGCTTTAGAAGCAAGAATTAAGAGGACTACATTCATTATTTCAGCTGAAAAATGCTTAGTTTATGATTTATAGTCAACATTAAGGAAATGTTCCGAACAAGCGTTTTCAGCCCGAGTGGAGCACATTTTGACCGTTTTTTAAAAAACATCATTGTACATTGAAATTTCTGTTTGCGTATGCTTTAGAAGCAAGAATTAAGAGGACTACATTCATTATTTCAGCTGAAAAATGCTTAGTTTATGATTTATAGTCAACATTAATGTAATGTCCCAAACAAGCGTTTTCAGCCCGAGTGGAGCACATTTTGACCGTTTTTTTAAAAACATCATTGTACATTGAAATTTCTGCTTGCGTATGCTTTAGAAGCAAGAATTAAGAGGACTACATTCATTATTTCAGCTGAAAAATGCTTAGTTTATGATTTATAGTCAACATTAATGAAATGTTCCAAACAAGCGTTTTCAGCCCGAGTGGAGCACATTTTGACTGTTTTTTTAAAAACATCATTGTACATTGAAATTTCTGCTTGCGTATGCTTTAGAAGCAAGAATTAAGAGGACTACATTCATTATTTCAGCTGAAAAATGCTTAGTTTATGATTTATAGTCAACATTAATGAAATGTTCCAAACAAGCGTTTTCAGCCCGAGTGGAGCACATTTTGACCCTTTTTTTAAAAACATCATTGTACATTGAAATTTCTGGTTGCGTATGCTTTAGAAGCAAGAATTAAGAGGACTACATTCATTATTTCAGCTGAAAAATGCTTAGTTTTTGATTTGTAGTCAACATTAATGAAATGTCCCCAACAGCGTTTTCAGCCCGAGTGGAGCGCATTTTGACTGTTTTTTTTAAAAACATCATTGTACATTGAAATTTCTGCTTGCGTATGCTTTAGAAGCAAGAATTAAGAGGACTACATTCATTATTTCAGCTGAAAAATGCTTAGTTTATGATTTATAGTCAACATTAAGGAAATGTTCCGAACAAGCGTTTTCAGCCCGAGTGGAGCACATTTTGACCGTTTTTTAAAAAACATCATTGTACATTGAAATTTCTTTTTGCGTATGCTTTAGAAGCAAGAATTAAGAGGACTACATTCATTATTTCAGCTGAAAAATGCTTAGTTTATGATTTATAGTCAACATTAATGTAATGTCCCAAACAAGCGTTTTCAGCCCGAGTGGAGCACATTTTGACTGTTTTTTTAAAAACATCATTGTACATTGAAATTTCTGCTTGCGTATGCTTTAGAAGCAAGAATTAAGAGGACTACATTCATTATTTCAGCTGAAAAATGCTTAGTTTATGATTTATAGTCAACATTAATGAAATGTTCCAAACAAGCGTTTTCAGCCCGAGTGGAGCACATTTTGACCCTTTTTTTAAAAACATCATTGTACATTGAAATTTCTGGTTGCGTATGCTTTAGAAGCAAGAATTAAGAGGACTACATTCATTATTTCAGCTGAAAAATGCTTAGTTTTTGATTTGTAGTCAACATTAATGAAATGTCCCCAACAGCGTTTTCAGCCCGAGTGGAGCGCATTTTGACTGTTTTTTTTAAAAACATCATTGTACATTGAAATTTCTGCTTGCGTATGCTTTAGAAGCAAGAATTAAGAGGACTACATTCATTATTTCAGCTGAAAAATGCTTAGTTTATGATTTATAGTCAACATTAAGGAAATGTTCCGAACAAGCGTTTTCAGCCCGAGTGGAGCACATTTTGACCGTTTTTTAAAAAACATCATTGTACATTGAAATTTCTTTTTGCGTATGCTTTAGAAGCAAGAATTAAGAGGACTACATTCATTATTTCAGCTGAAAAATGCTTAGTTTATGATTTATAGTCAACATTAATGTAATGTCCCAAACAAGCGTTTTCAGCCCGAGTGGAGCACATTTTGACTGTTTTTTTAAAAACATCATTGTACATTGAAATTTCTGCTTGCGTATGCTTTAGAAGCAAGAATTAAGAGGACTACATTCATTATTTCAGCTGAAAAATGCTTAGTTTATGATTTATAGTCAACATTAATGTCATGTCCCAAACAAGCGTTTTCAGCCCGAGTGGAGCACATTTTGACTGTTTTTTTAAAAACATCATTGTACATTGAAATTTCTGCTTGCGTATGCTTTAGAAGCAAGAATTAAGAGGACTACATTCATTATTTCAGCTGAAAAATGCTTAGTTTATGATTTATAGTCAACATTAATGAAATGTTCCAAACAAGCGTTTTCAGCCCGAGTGGAGCACATTTTGACTGTTTTTTTAAAAACATCATTGTACATTGAAATTTCTGCTTGCGTATGCTTTAGAAGCAAGAATTAAGAGGACTACATTCATTATTTCAGCTGAAAAATGCTTAGTTTATGATTTATAGTCAACATTAATGAAATGTTCCAAACAAGCGTTTTCAGCCCGAGTGGAGCACATTTTGACCCTTTTTTTAAAAACATCATTGTACATTGAAATTTCTGGTTGCGTATGCTTTAGAAGCAAGAATTAAGAGGACTACATTCATTATTTCAGCTGAAAAATGCTTAGTTTTTGATTTGTAGTCAACATTAATGAAATGTCCCCAACAGCGTTTTCAGCCCGAGTGGAGCGCATTTTGACTGTTTTTTTTAAAAACATCATTGTACATTGAAATTTCTGCTTGCGTATGCTTTAGAAGCAAGAATTAAGAGGACTACATTCATTATTTCAGCTGAAAAATGCTTAGTTTATGATTTATAGTCAACATTAAGGAAATGTTCCGAACAAGCGTTTTCAGCCCGAGTGGAGCACATTTTGACCGTTTTTTAAAAAACATCATTGTACATTGAAATTTCTTTTTGCGTATGCTTTAGAAGCAAGAATTAAGAGGACTACATTCATTATTTCAGCTGAAAAATGCTTAGTTTATGATTTATAGTCAACATTAATGTAATGTCCCAAACAAGCGTTTTCAGCCCGAGTGGAGCACATTTTGACTGTTTTTTTAAAAACATCATTGTACATTGAAATTTCTGCTTGCGTATGCTTTAGAAGCAAGAATTAAGAGGACTACATTCATTATTTCAGCTGAAAAATGCTTAGTTTATGATTTATAGTCAACATTAATGTCATGTCCCAAACAAGCGTTTTCAGCCCGAGTGGAGCACATTTTGACTGTTTTTTTAAAAACATCATTGTACATTGAAATTTCTGCTTGCGTATGCTTTAGAAGCAAGAATTAAGAGGACTACATTCATTATTTCAGCTGAAAAATGCTTAGTTTATGATTTATAGTCAACATTAATGAAATGTTCCAAACAAGCGTTTTCAGCCCGAGTGGAGCACATTTTGACTGTTTTTTTAAAAACATCATTGTACATTGAAATTTCTGCTTGCGTATGCTTTAGAAGCAAGAATTAAGAGGACTACATTCATTATTTCAGCTGAAAAATGCTTAGTTTTTGATTTATAGTCAACATTAATGAAATGTCCCCAACAGCGTTTTCAGCCCGAGTGGAGCACATTTTGACTGTTTTTTTTAAAAACATCATTGTACATTGAAATTTCTGCTTGCGTATGCTTTAGAAGCAAGAATTAAGAGGACTACATTCATTATTTCAGCTGAAAAATGCTTAGTTTATGATTTATAGTCAACATTAATGAAATGTTCCAAACAAGCGTTTTCAGCCCGAGTGGAGCACATTTTGACCCTTTTTTTAAAAACATCATTGTACATTGAAATTTCTGCTTGCGTATGCTTTAGAAGCAAGAATTAAGAGGACTACATTCATTATTTCAGCTGAAAAATGCTTAGTTTATGATTTATAGTTAACATTAATGTCATGTCCCAAACAAGCGTTTTCAGCCCGAGTGGAGCACATTTTGACTGTTTTTTTAAAAACATCATTGTACATTGAAATTTCTGCTTGCGTATGCTTTAGAAGCGAGAATTAAGAGGACTACATTCATTATTTCAGCTGAAAAATGCTTAGTTTATGATTTATAGTCAACATTAATGAAATGTTCCAAACAAGCGTTTTCAGCCCGAGTGGAGCACATTTTGACCCTTTTTTTAAAAACATCATTGTACATTGAAATTTCTGCTTGCGTATGCTTTAGAAGCAAGAATTAAGAGGACTACATTCATTATTTCAGCTGAAAAATGCTTAGTTTATGATTTATAGTCAACATTAATGTCATGTCCCAAACAAGCGTTTTCAGCCCGAGTGGAGCACATTTTGACTGTTTTTTTAAAACATCATTGTACATTAAAATTTCTGCTTGCTTATGCTTTAGAAGCAAGAATTAAGAGGACTACATTCATTATTTCAGCTGAAAAATGCTTAGTTTATGATTTATAGTCAACATTAATGAAATGTCCCCAACAGCGTTTTCAGCCCGAGTGGAGCACATTTTGACTGTTTTTTTAAAAACATCATTGTACATTGAAATTTCTGCTTGCGTATGCTTTAGAAGCAAGAATTAAGAGGACTACATTCATTATTTCAGCTGAAAAATGCTTAGTTTTTGATTTATAGTCAACATTAATGAAATGTCCCCAACAGCGTTTTCAGCCCGAGTGGAGCACATTTTGACTGTTTTTTTTAAAAACATCATTGTACATTGAAATTTCTGCTTGCGTATGCTTTAGAAGCAAGAATTAAGAGGACTACATTCATTATTTCAGCTGAAAAATGCTTAGTTTATGATTTATAGTCAACATTAATGAAATGTTCCAAACAAGCGTTTTCAGCCCGAGTGGAGCACATTTTGACCGTTTTTTTAAAAAGATCATTGTACTTTGAAATTTCTGCTTGCGTATGCTTTAGAAGCAAGAATTAAGAGGACTACATTCATTATTTCAGCTGAAAAATGCTTAGTTTATGATTTATAGTCAACATTAATGTCATGTCCCAAACAAGCGTTTTCAGCCCGAGTGGAGCACATTTTGACTGTTTTTTTAAAAACATCATTGTACATTGAAATTTCTGCTTGCGTATGCTTTAGAAGCAAGAATTAAGAGGACTACATTCATTATTTCAGCTGAAAAATGCTTAGTTTATGATTTATAGTCAACATTAATGAAATGTTCCAAACAAGCGTTTTCAGCCCGAGTGGAGCACATTTTGACCCTTTTTTTAAAAACATCATTGTACATTGAAATTTCTGCTTGCGTATGCTTTAGAAGCAAGAATTAAGAGGACTACATTCATTATTTCAGCTGAAAAATGCTTAGTTTATGATTTATAGTCAACATTAATGTCATGTCCCAAACAAGCGTTTTCAGCCCGAGTGGAGCACATTTTGACTGTTTTTTTAAAAACATCATTGTACATTGAAATTTCTGCTTGCGTATGCTTTAGAAGCAAGAATTAAGAGGACTACATTCATTATTTCAGCTGAAAAATGCTTAGTTTATGATTTATAGTCAACATTAAGGAAATGTTCCAAACAAGCGTTTTCAGCCCGAGTGGAGCACATTTTGACCCTTTTTTTAAAAACATCATTGTACATTGAAATTTCTGCTTGCGTATGCTTTAGAAGCAAGAATTAAGAGGACTACATTCATTATTTCAGCTGAAAAATGCTTAGTTTATGATTTATAGTCAACATTAATGTCATGTCCCAAACAAGCGTTTTCAGCCCGAGTGGAGCACATTTTGACTGTTTTTTTAAAAACATCATTGTACATTGAAATTTCTGCTTGCGTATGCTTTAGAAGCAAGAATTAAGAGGACTACATTCATTATTTCAGCTGAAAAATGCTTAGTTTATGATTTATAGTCAACATTAAGGAAATGTTCCGAACAAGCGTTTTCAGCCCGAGTGGAGCACATTTTGACCGTTTTTTAAAAAACATCATTGTACATTGAAATTTCTTTTTGCGTATGCTTTAGAAGCAAGAATTAAGAGGACTACATTCATTATTTCAGCTGAAAAAGGCTTAGTTTATGATTTATAGTCAACATTAATGTAATGTCCCAAACAAGCGTTTTCAGCCCGAGTGGAGCACATTTTGACTGTTTTTTTAAAAACATCATTGTACATTGAAATTTCTGCTTGCGTATGCTTTAGAAGCAAGAATTAAGAGGACTACATTCATTATTTCAGCTGAAAAATGCTTAGTTTATGATTTATAGTCAACATTAATGTAATGTCCCAAACAAGCGTTTTCAGCCCGAGTGGAGCACATTTTGACCGTTTTTTTAAAAACATCATTGTACATTGAAATTTCTGCTTGCGTATGCTTTAGAAGCAAGAATTAAGAGGACTACATTCATTATTTCAGCTGAAAAATGCTTAGTTTATGATTTATAGTCAACATTAATGAAATGTTCCAAACAAGCGTTTTCAGCCCGAGTGGAGCACATTTTGACTGTTTTTTTAAAAACATCATTGTACATTGAAATTTCTGCTTGCGTATGCTTTAGAAGCAAGAATTAAGAGGACTACATTCATTATTTCAGCTGAAAAATGCTTAGTTTATGATTTATAGTCAACATTAATGAAATGTTCCAAACAAGCGTTTTCAGCCCGAGTGGAGCACATTTTGACCCTTTTTTTAAAAACATCATTGTACATTGAAATTTCTGGTTGCGTATGCTTTAGAAGCAAGAATTAAGAGGACTACATTCATTATTTCAGCTGAAAAATGCTTAGTTTTTGATTTGTAGTCAACATTAATGAAATGTCCCCAACAGCGTTTTCAGCCCGAGTGGAGCGCATTTTGACTGTTTTTTTTAAAAACATCATTGTACATTGAAATTTCTGCTTGCGTATGCTTTAGAAGCAAGAATTAAGAGGACTACATTCATTATTTCAGCTGAAAAATGCTTAGTTTATGATTTATAGTCAACATTAAGGAAATGTTCCGAACAAGCGTTTTCAGCCCGAGTGGAGCACATTTTGACCGTTTTTTAAAAAACATCATTGTACATTGAAATTTCTTTTTGCGTATGCTTTAGAAGCAAGAATTAAGAGGACTACATTCATTATTTCAGCTGAAAAATGCTTAGTTTATGATTTATAGTCAACATTAATGTAATGTCCCAAACAAGCGTTTTCAGCCCGAGTGGAGCACATTTTGACTGTTTTTTTAAAAACATCATTGTACATTGAAATTTCTGCTTGCGTATGCTTTAGAAGCAAGAATTAAGAGGACTACATTCATTATTTCAGCTGAAAAATGCTTAGTTTATGATTTATAGTCAACATTAATGAAATGTTCCAAACAAGCGTTTTCAGCCCGAGTGGAGCACATTTTGACCCTTTTTTTAAAAACATCATTGTACATTGAAATTTCTGGTTGCGTATGCTTTAGAAGCAAGAATTAAGAGGACTACATTCATTATTTCAGCTGAAAAATGCTTAGTTTTTGATTTGTAGTCAACATTAATGAAATGTCCCCAACAGCGTTTTCAGCCCGAGTGGAGCGCATTTTGACTGTTTTTTTTAAAAACATCATTGTACATTGAAATTTCTGCTTGCGTATGCTTTAGAAGCAAGAATTAAGAGGACTACATTCATTATTTCAGCTGAAAAATGCTTAGTTTATGATTTATAGTCAACATTAAGGAAATGTTCCGAACAAGCGTTTTCAGCCCGAGTGGAGCACATTTTGACCGTTTTTTAAAAAACATCATTGTACATTGAAATTTCTTTTTGCGTATGCTTTAGAAGCAAGAATTAAGAGGACTACATTCATTATTTCAGCTGAAAAATGCTTAGTTTATGATTTATAGTCAACATTAATGTAATGTCCCAAACAAGCGTTTTCAGCCCGAGTGGAGCACATTTTGACTGTTTTTTTAAAAACATCATTGTACATTGAAATTTCTGCTTGCGTATGCTTTAGAAGCAAGAATTAAGAGGACTACATTCATTATTTCAGCTGAAAAATGCTTAGTTTATGATTTATAGTCAACATTAATGTCATGTCCCAAACAAGCGTTTTCAGCCCGAGTGGAGCACATTTTGACTGTTTTTTTAAAAACATCATTGTACATTGAAATTTCTGCTTGCGTATGCTTTAGAAGCAAGAATTAAGAGGACTACATTCATTATTTCAGCTGAAAAATGCTTAGTTTATGATTTATAGTCAACATTAATGAAATGTTCCAAACAAGCGTTTTCAGCCCGAGTGGAGCACATTTTGACTGTTTTTTTAAAAACATCATTGTACATTGAAATTTCTGCTTGCGTATGCTTTAGAAGCAAGAATTAAGAGGACTACATTCATTATTTCAGCTGAAAAATGCTTAGTTTTTGATTTATAGTCAACATTAATGAAATGTCCCCAACAGCGTTTTCAGCCCGAGTGGAGCACATTTTGACTGTTTTTTTTAAAAACATCATTGTACATTGAAATTTCTGCTTGCGTATGCTTTAGAAGCAAGAATTAAGAGGACTACATTCATTATTTCAGCTGAAAAATGCTTAGTTTATGATTTATAGTCAACATTAATGAAATGTTCCAAACAAGCGTTTTCAGCCCGAGTGGAGCACATTTTGACCCTTTTTTTAAAAACATCATTGTACATTGAAATTTCTGCTTGCGTATGCTTTAGAAGCAAGAATTAAGAGGACTACATTCATTATTTCAGCTGAAAAATGCTTAGTTTATGATTTATAGTTAACATTAATGTCATGTCCCAAACAAGCGTTTTCAGCCCGAGTGGAGCACATTTTGACTGTTTTTTTAAAAACATCATTGTACATTGAAATTTCTGCTTGCGTATGCTTTAGAAGCGAGAATTAAGAGGACTACATTCATTATTTCAGCTGAAAAATGCTTAGTTTATGATTTATAGTCAACATTAATGAAATGTTCCAAACAAGCGTTTTCAGCCCGAGTGGAGCACATTTTGACCCTTTTTTTAAAAACATCATTGTACATTGAAATTTCTGCTTGCGTATGCTTTAGAAGCAAGAATTAAGAGGACTACATTCATTATTTCAGCTGAAAAATGCTTAGTTTATGATTTATAGTCAACATTAATGTCATGTCCCAAACAAGCGTTTTCAGCCCGAGTGGAGCACATTTTGACTGTTTTTTTAAAACATCATTGTACATTAAAATTTCTGCTTGCTTATGCTTTAGAAGCAAGAATTAAGAGGACTACATTCATTATTTCAGCTGAAAAATGCTTAGTTTATGATTTATAGTCAACATTAATGAAATGTCCCCAACAGCGTTTTCAGCCCGAGTGGAGCACATTTTGACTGTTTTTTTAAAAACATCATTGTACATTGAAATTTCTGCTTGCGTATGCTTTAGAAGCAAGAATTAAGAGGACTACATTCATTATTTCAGCTGAAAAATGCTTAGTTTTTGATTTATAGTCAACATTAATGAAATGTCCCCAACAGCGTTTTCAGCCCGAGTGGAGCACATTTTGACTGTTTTTTTTAAAAACATCATTGTACATTGAAATTTCTGCTTGCGTATGCTTTAGAAGCAAGAATTAAGAGGACTACATTCATTATTTCAGCTGAAAAATGCTTAGTTTATGATTTATAGTCAACATTAATGAAATGTTCCAAACAAGCGTTTTCAGCCCGAGTGGAGCACATTTTGACCGTTTTTTTAAAAAGATCATTGTACTTTGAAATTTCTGCTTGCGTATGCTTTAGAAGCAAGAATTAAGAGGACTACATTCATTATTTCAGCTGAAAAATGCTTAGTTTATGATTTATAGTCAACATTAATGTCATGTCCCAAACAAGCGTTTTCAGCCCGAGTGGAGCACATTTTGACTGTTTTTTTAAAAACATCATTGTACATTGAAATTTCTGCTTGCGTATGCTTTAGAAGCAAGAATTAAGAGGACTACATTCATTATTTCAGCTGAAAAATGCTTAGTTTATGATTTATAGTCAACATTAATGAAATGTTCCAAACAAGCGTTTTCAGCCCGAGTGGAGCACATTTTGACCCTTTTTTTAAAAACATCATTGTACATTGAAATTTCTGCTTGCGTATGCTTTAGAAGCAAGAATTAAGAGGACTACATTCATTATTTCAGCTGAAAAATGCTTAGTTTATGATTTATAGTCAACATTAATGTCATGTCCCAAACAAGCGTTTTCAGCCCGAGTGGAGCACATTTTGACTGTTTTTTTAAAAACATCATTGTACATTGAAATTTCTGCTTGCGTATGCTTTAGAAGCAAGAATTAAGAGGACTACATTCATTATTTCAGCTGAAAAATGCTTAGTTTATGATTTATAGTCAACATTAAGGAAATGTTCCAAACAAGCGTTTTCAGCCCGAGTGGAGCACATTTTGACCCTTTTTTTAAAAACATCATTGTACATTGAAATTTCTGCTTGCGTATGCTTTAGAAGCAAGAATTAAGAGGACTACATTCATTATTTCAGCTGAAAAATGCTTAGTTTATGATTTATAGTCAACATTAATGTCATGTCCCAAACAAGCGTTTTCAGCCCGAGTGGAGCACATTTTGACTGTTTTTTTAAAAACATCATTGTACATTGAAATTTCTGCTTGCGTATGCTTTAGAAGCAAGAATTAAGAGGACTACATTCATTATTTCAGCTGAAAAATGCTTAGTTTATGATTTATAGTCAACATTAAGGAAATGTTCCGAACAAGCGTTTTCAGCCCGAGTGGAGCACATTTTGACCGTTTTTTAAAAAACATCATTGTACATTGAAATTTCTGTTTGCGTATGCTTTAGAAGCAAGAATTAAGAGGACTACATTCATTATTTCAGCTGAAAAATGCTTAGTTTATGATTTATAGTCAACATTAATGTAATGTCCCAAACAAGCGTTTTCAGCCCGAGTGGAGCACATTTTGACCGTTTTTTTAAAAACATCATTGTACATTGAAATTTCTGCTTGCGTATGCTTTAGAAGCAAGAATTAAGAGGACTACATTCATTATTTCAGCTGAAAAATGCTTAGTTTATGATTTATAGTCAACATTAATGAAATGTCCCCAACAGCGTTTTCAGCCCGAGTGGAGCACATTTTGACTGTTTTTTTAAAAACATCATTGTACATTGAAATTTCTGCTTGCGTATGCTTTAGAAGCAAGAATTAAGAGGACTACATTCATTATTTCAGCTGAAAAATGCTTAGTTTTTGATTTATAGTCAACATTAATGAAATGTCCCCAACAGCGTTTTCAGCCCGAGTGGAGCACATTTTGACTGTTTTTTTTAAAAACATCATTGTACATTGAAATTTCTGCTTGCGTATGCTTTAGAAGCAAGAATTAAGAGGACTACATTCATTATTTCAGCTGAAAAATGCTTAGTTTATGATTTATAGTCAACATTAATGAAATGTTCCAAACAAGCGTTTTCAGCCCGAGTGGAGCACATTTTGACCCTTTTTTTAAAAACATCATTGTACATTGAAATTTCTGCTTGCGTATGCTTTAGAAGCAAGAATTAAGAGGACTACATTCATTATTTCAGCTGAAAAATGCTTAGTTTATGATTTATAGTTAACATTAATGTCATGTCCCAAACAAGCGTTTTCAGCCCGAGTGGAGCACATTTTGACTGTTTTTTTAAAAACATCATTGTACATTGAAATTTCTGCTTGCGTATGCTTTAGAAGCGAGAATTAAGAGGACTACATTCATTATTTCAGCTGAAAAATGCTTAGTTTATGATTTATAGTCAACATTAATGAAATGTTCCAAACAAGCGTTTTCAGCCCGAGTGGAGCACATTTTGACCCTTTTTTTAAAAACATCATTGTACATTGAAATTTCTGCTTGCGTATGCTTTAGAAGCAAGAATTAAGAGGACTACATTCATTATTTCAGCTGAAAAATGCTTAGTTTATGATTTATAGTCAACATTAATGTCATGTCCCAAACAAGCGTTTTCAGCCCGAGTGGAGCACATTTTGACTGTTTTTTTAAAACATCATTGTACATTAAAATTTCTGCTTGCTTATGCTTTAGAAGCAACAATTAAGAGGACTACATTCATTATTTCAGCTGAAAAATGCTTAGTTTATGATTTATAGTCAACATTAATGAAATGTCCCCAACAGCGTTTTCAGCCCGAGTGGAGCACATTTTGACTGTTTTTTTAAAAACATCATTGTACATTGAAATTTCTGCTTGCGTATGCTTTAGAAGCAAGAATTAAGAGGACTACATTCATTATTTCAGCTGAAAAATGCTTAGTTTTTGATTTATAGTCAACATTAATGAAATGTCCCCAACAGCGTTTTCAGCCCGAGTGGAGCACATTTTGACTGTTTTTTTTAAAAACATCATTGTACATTGAAATTTCTGCTTGCGTATGCTTTAGAAGCAAGAATTAAGAGGACTACATTCATTATTTCAGCTGAAAAATGCTTAGTTTATGATTTATAGTCAACATTAATGAAATGTTCCAAACAAGCGTTTTCAGCCCGAGTGGAGCACATTTTGACCGTTTTTTTTAAAAAGATCATTGTACTTTGAAATTTCTGCTTGCGTATGCTTTAGAAGCAAGAATTAAGAGGACTACATTCATTATTTCAGCTGAAAAATGCTTAGTTTATGATTTATAGTCAACATTAATGTCATGTCCCAAACAAGCGTTTTCAGCCCGAGTGGAGCACATTTTGACTGTTTTTTTAAAAACATCATTGTACATTGAAATTTCTGCTTGCGTATGCTTTAGAAGCAAGAATTAAGAGGACTACATTCATTATTTCAGCTGAAAAATGCTTAGTTTATGATTTATAGTCAACATTAAGGAAATGTTACAAACAAGCGTTTTCAGCCCGAGTGGAGCACATTTTGACCCTTTTTTTAAAAACATCATTGTACATTGAAATTTCTGCTTGCGTATGCTTTAGAAGCAAGAATTAAGAGGACTACATTCATTATTTCAGCTGAAAAATGCTTAGTTTATGATTTATAGTCAACATTAATGTCATGTCCCAAACAAGCGTTTTCAGCCCGAGTGGAGCACATTTTGACTGTTTTTTTAAAAACATCATTGTACATTGAAATTTCTGCTTGCGTATGCTTTAGAAGCAAGAATTAAGAGGACTACATTCATTATTTCAGCTGAAAAATGCTTAGTTTTTGATTTGTAGTCAACATTAATGAAATGTCCCCAACAGCGTTTTCAGCCCGAGTGGAGCGCATTTTGACAGTTTTTTTTAAAAACATCATTGTACATTGAAATTTCTGCTTGCGTATGCTTTAGAAGCAAGAATTAAGAGGACTACATTCATTATTTCAGCTGAAAAATGCTTAGTTTATGATTTATAGTCAACATTAAGGAAATGTTCCGAACAAGCGTTTTCAGCCCGAGTGGAGCACATTTTGACCGTTTTTTAAAAAACATCATTGTACATTGAAATTTCTTTTTGCGTATGCTTTAGAAGCAAGAATTAAGAGGACTACATTCATTATTTCAGCTGAAAAAGGCTTAGTTTATGATTTATAGTCAACATTAATGTAATGTCCCAAACAAGCGTTTTCAGCCCGAGTGGAGCACATTTTGACTGTTTTTTTAAAAACATCATTGTACATTGAAATTTCTGCTTGCGTATGCTTTAGAAGCAAGAATTAAGAGGACTACATTCATTATTTCAGCTGAAAAATGCTTAGTTTATGATTTATAGTCAACATTAATGTCATGTCCCAAACAAGCGTTTTCAGCCCGAGTGGAGCACATTTTGACTGTTTTTTTAAAAACATCATTGTACATTGAAATTTCTGCTTGCGTATGCTTTAGAAGCAAGAATTAAGAGGACTACATTCATTATTTCAGCTGAAAAATGCTTAGTTTATGATTTATAGTCAACATTAATGAAATGTTCCAAACAAGCGTTTTCAGCCCGAGTGGAGCACATTTTGACCCTTTTTTTAAAAACATCATTGTACATAGAAATTTCTGCTTGCGTATGCTTTAGAAGCAAGAATTAAGAGGACTACATTCATTATTTCAGCTGAAAAATGCTTAGTTTTTGATTTGTAGTCAACATTAATGAAATGTCCCCAACAGCGTTTTCAGCCCGAGTGGAGCGCATTTTGACTGTTTTTTTTAAAAACATCATTGTACATTGAAATTTCTGCTTGCGTATGCTTTAGAAGCAAGAATTAAGAGGACTACATTCATTATTTCAGCTGAAAAATGCTTAGTTTATGATTTATAGTCAACATTAAGGAAATGTTCCGAACAAGCGTTTTCAGCCCGAGTGGAGCACATTTTGACCGTTTTTTAAAAAACATCATTGTACATTGAAATTTCTGTTTGCGTATGCTTTAGAAGCAAGAATTAAGAGGACTACATTCATTATTTCAGCTGAAAAATGCTTAGTTTATGATTTATAGTCAACATTAATGTAATGTCCCAAACAAGCGTTTTCAGCCCGAGTGGAGCACATTTTGACCGTTTTTTTAAAAACATCATTGTACATTGAAATTTCTGCTTGCTTATGCTTTAGAAGCAAGAATTAAGAGGACTACATTCATTATTTCAGCTGAAAAATGCTTAGTTTATGATTTATAGTCAACATTAATGAAATGTCCCCAACAGCATTTTCAGCCCGAGTGGAGCACATTTTGACTGTTTTTTTAAAAACATCATTGTACATTGAAATTTCTGCTTGCGAATGCTTTAGAAGCAAGAATTAAGAGGACTACATTCATTATTTCAGCTGAAAAATGCTTAGTTTTTGATTTGTAGTCAACATTAATGAAATGTCCCCAACAGCGTTTTCAGCCCGAGTGGAGCACATTTTGACTGTTTTTTTAAAAACATCATTGTACATTGAAATTTCTGCTTGCGTATGCTTTAGAAGCAAGAATTAAGAGGACTACATTCATTATTTCAGCTGAAAAATGCTTAGTTTATGATTTATAGTCAACATTAAGGAAATGTTCCAAACAAGCGTTTTCAGCCCGAGTGGAGCACATTTTGACCCTTTTTTTAAAAACATCATTGTACATTGAAATTTCTGCTTGCGTATGCTTTAGAAGCAAGAATTAAGAGGACTACATTCATTATTTCAGCTGAAAAATGCTTAGTTTATGATTTATAGTCAACATTAATGTCATGTCCCAAACAAGCGTTTTCAGCCCGAGTGGAGCACATTTTGACTGTTTTTTTAAAAACATCATTGTACATTGAAATTTCTGCTTGCGTATGCTTTAGAAGCAAGAATTAAGAGGACTACATTCATTATTTCAGCTGAAAAATGCTTAGTTTATGATTTATAGTCAACATTAATGAAATGTTCCAAACAAGCGTTTTCAGCCCGAGTGGAGCACATTTTGACCCTTTTTTTAAAAACATCATTGTACATTGAAATTTCTGCTTGCGTATGCTTTAGAAGCAAGAATTAAGAGGACTACATTCATTATTTCAGCTGAAAAATGCTTAGTTTTTGATTTGTAGTCAACATTAATGAAATGTCCCCAACAGCGTTTTCAGCCCGAGTGGAGCGCATTTTGACAGTTTTTTTTAAAAACATCATTGTACATTGAAATTTCTGCTTGCGTATGCTTTAGAAGCAAGAATTAAGAGGACTACATTCATTATTTCAGCTGAAAAATGCTTAGTTTATGATTTATAGTCAACATTAAGGAAATGTTCCGAACAAGCGTTTTCAGCCCGAGTGGAGCACATTTTGACCGTTTTTTAAAAAACATCATTGTACATTGAAATTTCTGTTTGCGTATGCTTTAGAAGCAAGAATTAAGAGGACTACATTCATTATTTCAGCTGAAAAATGCTTAGTTTATGATTTATAGTCAACATTAATGTAATGTCCCAAACAAGCGTTTTCAGCCCGAGTGGAGCACATTTTGACCGTTTTTTTAAAAACATCATTGTACATTGAAATTTCTGCTTGCGTATGCTTTAGAAGCAAGAATTAAGAGGACTACATTCATTATTTCAGCTGAAAAATGCTTAGTTTATGATTTATAGTCAACATTAATGAAATGTCCCCAACAGCGTTTTCAGCCCGAGTGGAGCACATTTTGACTGTTTTTTTAAAAACATCATTGTACATTGAAATTTCTGCTTGCGTATGCTTTAGAAGCAAGAATTAAGAGGACTACATTCATTATTTCAGCTGAAAAATGCTTAGTTTATGATTTATAGTCAACATTAAGGAAATGTTCCAAACAAGCGTTTTCAGCCCGAGTGGAGCACATTTTGACCCTTTTTTTAAAAACATCATTGTACATTGAAATTTCTGCTTGCGTATGCTTTAGAAGCAAGAATTAAGAGGACTACATTCATTATTTCAGCTGAAAAATGCTTAGTTTATGATTTATAGTCAACATTAATGTCATGTCCCAAACAAGCGTTTTCAGCCCGAGTGGAGCACATTTTGACTGTTTTTTTAAAAACATCATTGTACATTGAAATTTCTGCTTGCGTATGCTTTAGAAGCAAGAATTAAGAGGACTACATTCATTATTTCAGCTGAAAAATGCTTAGTTTATGATTTATAGTCAACATTAATGAAATGTTCCAAACAAGCGTTTTCAGCCCGAGTGGAGCACATTTTGACCCTTTTTTTAAAAACATCATTGTACATTGAAATTTCTGCTTGCGTATGCTTTAGAAGCAAGAATTAAGAGGACTACATTCATTATTTCAGCTGAAAAATGCTTAGTTTATGATTTATAGTCAACATTAATGAAATGTTCCAAACAAGCGTTTTCAGCCCGAGTGGAGCACATTTTGACCCTTTTTTTAAAAACATCATTGTACATTGAAATTTCTGCTTGCGTATGCTTTAGAAGCAAGAATTAAGAGGACTACATTCATTATTTCAGCTGAAAAATGCTTAGTTTTTGATTTGTAGTCAACATTAATGAAATGTCCCCAACAGCGTTTTCAGCCCGAGTGGAGCGCATTTTGACTGTTTTTTTTAAAAACATCATTGTACATTGAAATTTCTGCTTGCGTATGCTTTAGAAGCAAGAATTAAGAGGACTACATTCATTATTTCAGCTGAAAAATGCTTAGTTTATGATTTATAGTCAACATTAAGGAAATGTTCCGAACAAGCGTTTTCAGCCCGAGTGGAGCACATTTTGACCGTTTTTTAAAAAACATCATTGTACATTGAAATTTCTGTTTGCGTATGCTTTAGAAGCAAGAATTAAGAGGACTACATTCATTATTTCAGCTGAAAAATGCTTAGTTTATGATTTATAGTCAACATTAATGTAATGTCCCAAACAAGCGTTTTCAGCCCGAGTGGAGCACATTTTGACCGTTTTTTTAAAAACATCATTGTACATTGAAATTTCTGCTTGCGTATGCTTTAGAAGCAAGAATTAAGAGGACTACATTCATTATTTCAGCTGAAAAATGCTTAGTTTATGATTTATAGTCAACATTAATGAAATGTCCCCAACAGCGTTTTCAGCCCGAGTGGAGCACATTTTGACTGTTTTTTTAAAAACATCATTGTACATTGAAATTTCTGCTTGCGAATGCTTTAGAAGCAAGAATTAAGAGGACTACATTCATTATTTCAGCTGAAAAATGCTTAGTTTTTGATTTGTAGTCAACATTAATGAAATGTCCCCAACAGCGTTTTCAGCCCGAGTGGAGCACATTTTGACCCTTTTTTTAAAAACATCATTGTACATTGAAATTTCTGCTTGCGTATGCTTTAGAAGCAAGAATTAAGAGGACTACATTCATTATTTCAGCTGAAAAATGCTTAGTTTATGATTTATAGTCAACATTAATGTCATGTCCCAAACAAGCGTTTTC
Source organism: Hippichthys cyanospilos (assembly GCF_059441005.1). Taxonomy (NCBI): domain Eukaryota; kingdom Metazoa; phylum Chordata; class Actinopteri; order Syngnathiformes; family Syngnathidae; genus Hippichthys; species Hippichthys cyanospilos. The sequence goes on along the minus strand of NW_028283424.1, from coordinate 107,265 downwards.
AGCCCGAGTGGAGCACATTTTGACTTTTTTTAAAAACATCATTGTACATTGAAATTTCTGCTTGCGTATGCTTTAGAAGCAAGAATTAAGAGGACTACATTCATTATTTCAGCTGAAAAATGCTTAGTTTATGATTTATAGTCAACATTAATGAAATGTTCCAAACAAGCGTTTTCAGCCCGAGTGGAGCACATTTTGACCCTTTTTTTAAAAACATCATTGTACATTGAAATTTCTGCTTGCGTATGCTTTAGAAGCAAGAATTAAGAGGACTACATTCATTATTTCAGCTGAAAAATGCTTAGTTTATGATTTATAGTCAACATTAATGTCATGTCCCAAACAAGCGTTTTCAGCCCGAGTGGAGCACATTTTGACTGTTTTTTTAAAAACATCATTGTACATTGAAATTTCTGCTTGCGTATGCTTTAGAAGCAAGAATTAAGAGGACTACATTCATTATTTCAGCTGAAAAATGCTTAGTTTATGATTTATAGTCAACATTAATGAAATGTTCCAAACAAGCGTTTTCAGCCCGAGTGGAGCACATTTTGACCCTTTTTTTAAAAACATCATTGTACATTGAAATTTCTGCTTGCGTATGCTTTAGAAGCAAGAATTAAGAGGACTACATTCATTATTTCAGCTGAAAAATGCTTAGTTTTTGATTTGTAGTCAACATTAATGAAATGTCCCCAACAGCGTTTTCAGCCCGAGTGGAGCGCATTTTGACTGTTTTTTTTAAAAACATCATTGTACATTGAAATTTCTGCTTGCGTATGCTTTAGAAGCAAGAATTAAGAGGACTACATTCATTATTTCAGCTGAAAAATGCTTAGTTTATGATTTATAGTCAACATTAAGGAAATGTTCCGAACAAGCGTTTTCAGCCCGAGTGGAGCACATTTTGACCGTTTTTTAAAAAACATCATTGTACATTGAAATTTCTGTTTGCGTATGCTTTAGAAGCAAGAATTAAGAGGACTACATTCATTATTTCAGCTGAAAAATGCTTAGTTTTTGATTTGTAGTCAACATTAATGAAATGTCCCCAACAGCGTTTTCAGCCCGAGTGGAGCGCATTTTGACTGTTTTTTTTAAAAACATCATTGTACATTGAAATTTCTGCTTGCGTATGCTTTAGAAGCAAGAATTAAGAGGACTACATTCATTATTTCACCTGAAAAATGCTTAGTTTATGATTTATAGTCAACATTAAGGAAATGTTCCGAACAAGCGTTTTCAGCCCGAGTGGAGCACATTTTGACCGTTTTTTAAAAAACATCATTGTACATTGAAATTTCTGTTTGCGTATGCTTTAGAAGCAAGAATTAAGAGGACTACATTCATTATTTCAGCTGAAAAATGCTTAGTTTATGATTTATAGTCAACATTAATGTAATGTCCCAAACAAGCGTTTTCAGCCCGAGTGGAGCACATTTTGACCGTTTTTTTAAAAACATCATTGTACATTGAAATTTCTGCTTGCGTATGCTTTAGAAGCAAGAATTAAGAGGACTACATTCATTATTTCAGCTGAAAAATGCTTAGTTTATGATTTATAGTCAACATTAATGAAATGTCCCCAACAGCGTTTTCAGCCCGAGTGGAGCACATTTTGACTGTTTTTTTAAAAACATCATTGTACATTGAAATTTCTGCTTGCGTATGCTTTAGAAGCAAGAATTAAGAGGACTACATTCATTATTTCAGCTGAAAAATGCTTAGTTTTTGATTTGTAGTCAACATTAATGAAATGTCCCCAACAGCGTTTTCAGCCCGAGTGGAGCACATTTTGACTGTTTTTTTAAAAACATCATTGTACATTGAAATTTCTGCTTGCGTATGCTTTAGAAGCAAGAATTAAGAGGACTACATTCATTATTTCAGCTGAAAAATGCTTAGTTTATGATTTATAGTCAACATTAAGGAAATGTTCCGAACAAGCGTTTTCAGCCCGAGTGGAGCACATTTTGACCGTTTTTTAAAAAACATCATTGTACATTGAAATTTCTGTTTGCGTATGCTTTAGAAGCAAGAATTAAGAGGACTACATTCATTATTTCAGCTGAAAAATGCTTAGTTTATGATTTATAGTCAACATTAATGTAATGTCCCAAACAAGCGTTTTCAGCCCGAGTGGAGCACATTTTGACCGTTTTTTTAAAAACATCATTGTACATTGAAATTTCTGCTTGCGTATGCTTTAGAAGCAAGAATTAAGAGGACTACATTCATTATTTCAGCTGAAAAATGCTTAGTTTATGATTTATAGTCAACATTAATGAAATGTTCCAAACAAGCGTTTTCAGCCCGAGTGGAGCACATTTTGACCCTTTTTTTAAAAACATCATTGTACATTGAAATTTCTGCTTGCGTATGCTTTAGAAGCAAGAATTAAGAGGACTACATTCATTATTTCAGCTGAAAAATGCTTAGTTTTTGATTTGTAGTCAACATTAATGAAATGTCCCCAACAGCGTTTTCAGCCCGAGTGGAGCGCATTTTGACTGTTTTTTTTTAAAACATCATTGTACATTGAAATTTCTGCTTGCGTATGCTTTAGAAGCAAGAATTAAGAGGACTACATTCATTATTTCAGCTGAAAAATGCTTAGTTTATGATTTATAGTCAACATTAAGGAAATGTTCCGAACAAGCGTTTTCAGCCCGAGTGGAGCACATTTTGACCGTTTTTTAAAAAACATCATTGTACATTGAAATTTCTGCTTGCGTATGCTTTAGAAGCAAGAATTAAGAGGACTACATTCATTATTTCAGCTGAAAAATGCTTAGTTTATGATTTATAGTCAACATTAATGAAATGTCCCCAACAGCGTTTTCAGCCCGAGTGGAGCACATTTTGACTGTTTTTTTAAAAACATCATTGTACATTGAAATTTCTGCTTGCGAATGCTTTAGAAGCAAGAATTAAGAGGACTACATTCATTATTTCAGCTGAAAAATGCTTAGTTTTTGATTTGTAGTCAACATTAATGAAATGTCCCCAACAGCGTTTTCAGCCCGAGTGGAGCACATTTTGACTGTTTTTTTAAAAACATCATTGTACATTGAAATTTCTGCTTGCGTATGCTTTAGAAGCAAGAATTAAGAGGACTACATTCATTATTTCAGCTGAAAAATGCTTAGTTTATGATTTATAGTCAACATTAAGGAAATGTTCCGAACAAGCGTTTTCAGCCCGAGTGGAGCACATTTTGACCGTTTTTTAAAAAACATCATTGTACATTGAAATTTCTGTTTGCGTATGCTTTAGAAGCAAGAATTAAGAGGACTACATTCATTATTTCAGCTGAAAAATGCTTAGTTTATGATTTATAGTCAACATTAATGTAATGTCCCAAACAAGCGTTTTCAGCCCGAGTGGAGCACATTTTGACCGTTTTTTTAAAAACATCATTGTACATTGAAATTTCTGCTTGCGTATGCTTTAGAAGCAAGAATTAAGAGGACTACATTCATTATTTCAGCTGAAAAATGCTTAGTTTATGATTTATAGTCAACATTAATGAAATGTCCCCAACAGCGTTTTCAGCCCGAGTGGAGCACATTTTGACTGTTTTTTTAAAAACATCATTGTACATTTAAATTTCTGCTTGCGAATGCTTTAGAAGCAAGAATTAAGAGGACTACATTCATTATTTCAGCTGAAAAATGCTTAGTTTTTGATTTGTAGTCAACATTAATGAAATGTCCCCAACAGCGTTTTCAGCCCGAGTGGAGCACATTTTGACTGTTTTTTTAAAAACATCATTGTACATTGAAATTTCTGCTTGCGTATGCTTTAGAAGCAAGAATTAAGAGGACTACATTCATTATTTCAGCTGAAAAATGCTTAGTTTATGATTTATAGTCAACATTAAGGAAATGTTCCAAACAAGCGTTTTCAGCCCGAGTGGAGCACATTTTGACCCTTTTTTTAAAAACATCATTGTACATTGAAATTTCTGCTTGCGTATGCTTTAGAAGCAAGAATTAAGAGGACTACATTCATTATTTCAGCTGAAAAATGCTTAGTTTATGATTTATAGTCAACATTAATGTCATGTCCCAAACAAGCGTTTTCAGCCCGAGTGGAGCACATTTTGACTGTTTTTTTAAAAACATCATTGTACATTGAAATTTCTGCTTGCGTATGCTTTAGAAGCAAGAATTAAGAGGACTACATTCATTATTTCAGCTGAAAAATGCTTAGTTTATGATTTATAGTCAACATTAATGAAATGTTCCAAACAAGCGTTTTCAGCCCGAGTGGAGCACATTTTGACCCTTTTTTTAAAAACATCATTGTACATTGAAATTTCTGCTTGCGTATGCTTTAGAAGCAAGAATTAAGAGGACTACATTCATTATTTCAGCTGAAAAATGCTTAGTTTATGATTTATAGTCAACATTAATGAAATGTCCCCAACAGCGTTTTCAGCCCGAGTGGAGCACATTTTGACTGTTTTTTTAAAAACATCATTGTACATTGAAATTTCTGCTTGCGAATGCTTTAGAAGCAAGAATTAAGAGGACTACATTCATTATTTCAGCTGAAAAATGCTTAGTTTTTGATTTGTAGTCAACATTAATGAAATGTCCCCAACAGCGTTTTCAGCCCGAGTGGAGCACATTTTGACTGTTTTTTTAAAAACATCATTGTACATTGAAATTTCTGCTTGCGTATGCTTTAGAAGCAAGAATTAAGAGGACTACATTCATTATTTCAGCTGAAAAATGCTTAGTTTATGATTTATAGTCAACATTAAGGAAATGTTCCAAACAAGCGTTTTCAGCCCGAGTGGAGCACATTTTGACCCTTTTTTTAAAAACATCATTGTACATTGAAATTTCTGCTTGCGTATGCTTTAGAAGCAAGAATTAAGAGGACTACATTCATTATTTCAGCTGAAAAATGCTTAGTTTATGATTTATAGTCAACATTAATGTCATGTCCCAAACAAGCGTTTTCAGCCCGAGTGGAGCACATTTTGACTGTTTTTTTAAAAACATCATTGTACATTGAAATTTCTGCTTGCGTATGCTTTAGAAGCAAGAATTAAGAGGACTACATTCATTATTTCAGCTGAAAAATGCTTAGTTTATGATTTATAGTCAACATTAATGAAATGTTCCAAACAAGCGTTTTCAGCCCGAGTGGAGCACATTTTGACCCTTTTTTTAAAAACATCATTGTACATTGAAATTTCTGCTTGCGTATGCTTTAGAAGCAAGAATTAAGAGGACTACATTCATTATTTCAGCTGAAAAATGCTTAGTTTATGATTTATAGTCAACATTAATGAAATGTTCTAAACAAGCGTTTTCAGCCCGAGTGGAGCACATTTTGACCCTTTTTTTAAAAACATCATTGTACATTGAAATTTCTGCTTGCGTATGCTTTAGAAGCAAGAATTAAGAGGACTACATTCATTATTTCAGCTGAAAAATGCTTAGTTTTTGATTTGTAGTCAACATTAATGAAATGTCCCCAACAGCGTTTTCAGCCCGAGTGGAGCGCATTTTGACTGTTTTTTTTAAAAACATCATTGTACATTGAAATTTCTGCTTGCGTATGCTTTAGAAGCAAGAATTAAGAGGACTACATTCATTATTTCAGCTGAAAAATGCTTAGTTTATGATTTATAGTCAACATTAAGGAAATGTTCCGAACAAGCGTTTTCAGCCCGAGTGGAGCACATTTTGACCGTTTTTTAAAAAACATCATTGTACATTGAAATTTCTGTTTGCGTATGCTTTAGAAGCAAGAATTAAGAGGACTACATTCATTATTTCAGCTGAAAAATGCTTAGTTTATGATTTATAGTCAACATTAATGTAATGTCCCAAACAAGCGTTTTCAGCCCGAGTGGAGCACATTTTGACCGTTTTTTTAAAAACATCATTGTACATTGAAATTTCTGCTTGCGTATGCTTTAGAAGCAAGAATTAAGAGGACTACATTCATTATTTCAGCTGAAAAATGCTTAGTTTATGATTTATAGTCAACATTAATGAAATGTCCCCAACAGCCTTTTCAGCCCGAGTGGAGCACATTTTGACTGTTTTTTTAAAAACATCATTGTACATTGAAATTTCTGCTTGCGAATGCTTTAGAAGCAAGAATTAAGAGGACTACATTCATTATTTCAGCTGAAAAATGCTTAGTTTTTGATTTGTAGTCAACATTAATGAAATGTCCCCAACAGCGTTTTCAGCCCGAGTGGAGCACATTTTGACCGTTTTTTAAAAAACATCATTGTACATTGAAATTTCTGTTTGCGTATGCTTTAGAAGCAAGAATTAAGAGGACTACATTCATTATTTCAGCTGAAAAATGCTTAGTTTATGATTTATAGTCAACATTAATGTAATGTCCCAAACAAGCGTTTTCAGCCCGAGTGGAGCACATTTTGACCGTTTTTTTAAAAACATCATTGTACATTGAAATTTCTGCTTGCGTATGCTTTAGAAGCAAGAATTAAGAGGACTACATTCATTATTTCAGCTGAAAAATGCTTAGTTTATGATTTATAGTCAACATTAATGAAATGTCCCCAACAGCGTTTTCAGCCCGAGTGGAGCACATTTTGACTGTTTTTTTAAAAACATCATTGTACATTGAAATTTCTGCTTGCGAATGCTTTAGAAGCAAGAATTAAGAGGACTACATTCATTATTTCAGCTGAAAAATGCTTAGTTTTTGATTTGTAGTCAACATTAATGAAATGTCCCCAACAGCGTTTTCAGCCCGAGTGGAGCGCATTTTGACTGTTTTTTTTAAAAACATCATTGTACATTGAAATTTCTGCTTGCGTATGCTTTAGAAGCAAGAATTAAGAGGACTACATTCATTATTTCAGCTGAAAAATGCTTAGTTTATGATTTATAGTCAACATTAAGGAAATGTTCCGAACAAGCGTTTTCAGCCCGAGTGGAGCACATTTTGACCGTTTTTTAAAAAACATCATTGTACATTGAAATTTCTGTTTGCGTATGCTTTAGAAGCAAGAATTAAGAGGACTACATTCATTATTTCAGCTGAAAAATGCTTAGTTTATGATTTATAGTCAACATTAATGTAATGTCCCAAACAAGCGTTTTCAGCCCGAGTGGAGCACATTTTGACCGTTTTTTTAAAAACATCATTGTACATTGAAATTTCTGCTTGCGTATGCTTTAGAAGCAAGAATTAAGAGGACTACATTCATTATTTCAGCTGAAAAATGCTTAGTTTATGATTTATAGTCAACATTAATGAAATGTCCCCAACAGCGTTTTCAGCCCGAGTGGAGCACATTTTGACTGTTTTTTTAAAAACATCATTGTACATTGAAATTTCTGCTTGCGAATGCTTTAGAAGCAAGAATTAAGAGGACTACATTCATTATTTCAGCTGAAAAATGCTTAGTTTTTGATTTGTAGTCAACATTAATGAAATGTCCCCAACAGCGTTTTCAGCCCGAGTGGAGCGCATTTTGACTGTTTTTTTTAAAAACATCATTGTACATTGAAATTTCTGCTTGCGTATGCTTTAGAAGCAAGAATTAAGAGGACTACATTCATTATTTCAGCTGAAAAATGCTTAGTTTATGATTTATAGTCAACATTAAGGAAATGTTCCGAACAAGCGTTTTCAGCCCGAGTGGAGCACATTTTGACCGTTTTTTAAAAAACATCATTGTACATTGAAATTTCTGTTTGCGTATGCTTTAGAAGCAAGAATTAAGAGGACTACATTCATTATTTCAGCTGAAAAATGCTTAGTTTATGATTTATAGTCAACATTAATGTAATGTCCCAAACAAGCGTTTTCAGCCCGAGTGGAGCACATTTTGACCGTTTTTTTAAAAACATCATTGTACATTGAAATTTCTGCTTGCGTATGCTTTAGAAGCAAGAATTAAGAGGACTACATTCATTATTTCAGCTGAAAAATGCTTAGTTTATGATTTATAGTCAACATTAATGAAATGTCCCCAACAGCGTTTTCAGCCCGAGTGGAGCACATTTTGACCGTTTTTTTAAAAACATCATTGTACATTGAAATTTCTGCTTGCGTATGCTTTAGAAGCAAGAATTAAGAGGACTACATTCATTATTTCAGCTGAAAAATGCTTAGTTTATGATTTATAGTCAACATTAATGAAATGTCCCCAACAGCGTTTTCAGCCCGAGTGGAGCACATTTTGACTGTTTTTTTAAAAACATCATTGTACATTGAAATTTCTGCTTGCGTATGCTTTAGAAGCAAGAATTAAGAGGACTACATTCATTATTTCAGCTGAAAAATGCTTAGTTTATGATTTATAGTCAACATTAATGAAATGTTCCAAACAAGCGTTTTCAGCCTGAGTGGAGCACATTTTGACCCTTTTTTTAAAAACATCATTGTACATTGAAATTTCTGCTTGCGTATGCTTTAGAAGCAAGAATTAAGAGGACTACATTCATTATTTCAGCTGAAAAATGCTTAGTTTATGATTTATAGTTAACATTAATGTCATGTCCCAAACAAGCGTTTTCAGCCCGAGTGGAGCACATTTTGACTGTTTTTTTAAAAACATCATTGTACATTGAAATTTCTGCTTGCGTATGCTTTAGAAGCGAGAATTAAGAGGACTACATTCATTATTTCAGCTGAAAAATGCTTAGTTTATGATTTATAGTCAACATTAATGAAATGTTCCAAACAAGCGTTTTCAGCCCGAGTGGAGCACATTTTGACCCTTTTTTTAAAAACATCATTGTACATTGAAATTTCTGCTTGCGTATGCTTTAGAAGCAAGAATTAAGAGGACTACATTCATTATTTCAGCTGAAAAATGCTTAGTTTTTGATTTGTAGTCAACATTAATGAAATGTCCCCAACAGCGTTTTCAGCCCGAGTGGAGCACATTTTGACTGTTTTTTTAAAAACATCATTGTACATTGAAATTTCTGCTTGCGTATGCTTTAGAAGCAAGAATTAAGAGGACTACATTCATTATTTCAGCTAAAAAATGCTTAGTTTATGATTTATAGTCAACATTAAGGAAATGTTCCAAACAAGCGTTTTCAGCCCGAGTGGAGCACATTTTGACCCTTTTTTTAAAAACATCATTGTACATTGAAATTTCTGCTTGCGTATGCTTTAGAAGCAAGAATTAAGAGGACTACATTCATTATTTCAGCTGAAAAATGCTTAGTTTATGATTTATAGTCAACATTAATGTCATGTCCCAAACAAGCGTTTTCAGCCCGAGTGGAGCACATTTTGACTGTTTTTTTAAAAACATCATTGTACATTGAAATTTCTGCTTGCGTATGCTTTAGAAGCAAGAATTAAGAGGACTACATTCATTATTTCAGCTGAAAAATGCTTAGTTTATGATTTATAGTCAACATTAATGAAATGTTCCAAACAAGCGTTTTCAGCCCGAGTGGAGCACATTTTGACCCTTTTTTTAAAAACATCATTGTACATTGAAATTTCTGCTTGCGTATGCTTTAGAAGCAAGAATTAAGAGGACTACATTCATTATTTCAGCTGAAAAATGCTTAGTTTTTGATTTGTAGTCAACATTAATGAAATGTCCCCAACAGCGTTTTCAGCCCGAGTGGAGCGCATTTTGACTGTTTTTTTTAAAAACATCATTGTACATTGAAATTTCTTCTTGCGTATGCTTTAGAAGCAAGAATTAAGAGGACTACATTCATTATTTCAGCTGAAAAATGCTTAGTTTATGATTTATAGTCAACATTAAGGAAATGTTCCGAACAAGCGTTTTCAGCCCGAGTGGAGCACATTTTGACCGTTTTTTAAAAAACATCATTGTACATTGAAATTTCTGTTTGCGTATGCTTTAGAAGCAAGAATTAAGAGGACTACATTCATTATTTCAGCTGAAAAATGCTTAGTTTATGATTTATAGTCAACATTAATGAAATGTCCCCAACAGCGTTTTCAGCCCGAGTGGAGCACATTTTGACTGTTTTTTTAAAAACATCATTGTACATTGAAATTTCTGCTTGCGAATGCTTTAGAAGCAAGAATTAAGAGGACTACATTCATTATTTCAGCTGAAAAATGCTTAGTTTATGATTTATAGTCAACATTAATGAAATGTCCCCAACAGCGTTTTCAGCCCGAGTGGAGCACATTTTGACTGTTTTTTTAAAAACATCATTGTACATTGAAATTTCTGCTTGCGAATGCTTTAGAAGCAAGAATTAAGAGGACTACATTCATTATTTCAGCTGAAAAATGCTTAGTTTTTGATTTGTAGTCAACATTAATGAAATGTCCCCAACAGCGTTTTCAGCCCGAGTGGAGCACATTTTGACCGTTTTTTAAAAAACATCATTGTACATTGAAATTTCTGTTTGCGTATGCTTTAGAAGCAAGAATTAAGAGGACTACATTCATTATTTCAGCTGAAAAATGCTTAGTTTATGATTTATAGTCAACATTAATGTAATGTCCCAAACAAGCGTTTTCAGCCCGAGTGGAGCACATTTTGACCGTTTTTTTAAAAACATCATTGTACATTGAAATTTCTGCTTGCGTATGCTTTAGAAGCAAGAATTAAGAGGACTACATTCATTATTTCAGCTGAAAAATGCTTAGTTTATGATTTATAGTCAACATTAATGAAATGTCCCCAACAGCGTTTTCAGCCCGAGTGGAGCACATTTTGACTGTTTTTTTAAAAACATCATTGTACATTGAAATTTCTGCTTGCGAATGCTTTAGAAGCAAGAATTAAGAGGACTACATTCATTATTTCAGCTGAAAAATGCTTAGTTTTTGATTTGTAGTCAACATTAATGAAATGTCCCCAACAGCGTTTTCAGCCCGAGTGGAGCGCATTTTGACTGTTTTTTTTAAAAACATCATTGTACATTGAAATTTCTGCTTGCGTATGCTTTAGAAGCAAGAATTAAGAGGACTACATTCATTATTTCAGCTGAAAAATGCTTAGTTTATGATTTATAGTCAACATTAAGGAAATGTTCCGAACAAGCGTTTTCAGCCCGAGTGGAGCACATTTTGACCGTTTTTTAAAAAACATCATTGTACATTGAAATTTCTGTTTGCGTATGCTTTAGAAGCAAGAATTAAGAGGACTACATTCATTATTTCAGCTGAAAAATGCTTAGTTTATGATTTATAGTCAACATTAATGTAATGTCCCAAACAAGCGTTTTCAGCCCGAGTGGAGCACATTTTGACCGTTTTTTTAAAAACATCATTGTACATTGAAATTTCTGCTTGCGTATGCTTTAGAAGCAAGAATTAAGAGGACTACATTCATTATTTCAGCTGAAAAATGCTTAGTTTATGATTTATAGTCAACATTAATGAAATGTCCCCAACAGCGTTTTCAGCCCGAGTGGAGCACATTTTGACTGTTTTTTTAAAAACATCATTGTACATTGAAATTTCTGCTTGCGTATGCTTTAGAAGCAAGAATTAAGAGGACTACATTCATTATTTCAGCTGAAAAATGCTTAGTTTTTGATTTGTAGTCAACATTAATGAAATGTCCCCAACAGCGTTTTCAGCCCGAGTGGAGCGCATTTTGACTGTTTTTTTTAAAAACATCATTGTACATTGAAATTTCTGCTTGCGTATGCTTTAGAAGCAAGAATTAAGAGGACTACATTCATTATTTCAGCTGAAAAATGCTTAGTTTATGATTTATAGTCAACATTAAGGAAATGTTCCGAACAAGCGTTTTCAGCCCGAGTGGAGCACATTTTGACCGTTTTTTAAAAAACATCATTGTACATTGAAATTTCTGTTTGCGTATGCTTTAGAAGCAAGAATTAAGAGGACTACATTCATTATTTCAGCTGAAAAATGCTTAGTTTATGATTTATAGTCAACATTAATGTAATGTCCCAAACAAGCGTTTTCAGCCCGAGTGGAGCACATTTTGACCGTTTTTTTAAAAACATCATTGTACATTGAAATTTCTGCTTGCGTATGCTTTAGAAGCAAGAATTAAGAGGACTACATTCATTATTTCAGCTGAAAAATGCTTAGTTTATGATTTATAGTCAACATTAATGAAATGTCCCCAACAGCGTTTTCAGCCCGAGTGGAGCACATTTTGACTGTTTTTTTAAAAACATCATTGTACATTGAAATTTCTGCTTGCGAATGCTTTAGAAGCAAGAATTAAGAGGACTACATTCATTATTTCAGCTGAAAAATGCTTAGTTTTTGATTTGTAGTCAACATTAATGAAATGTCCCCAACAGCGTTTTCAGCCCGAGTGGAGCACATTTTGACTGTTTTTTTAAAAACATCATTGTACATTGAAATTTCTGCTTGCGTATGCTTTAGAAGCAAGAATTAAGAGGACTACATTCATTATTTCAGCTGAAAAATGCTTAGTTTTTGATTTATAGTCAACATTAATGAAATGTCCCCAACAGCGTTTTCAGCCCGAGTGGAGCACATTTTGACTGTTTTTTTTAAAAACATCATTGTACATTGAAATTTCTGCTTGCGTATGCTTTAGAAGCAAGAATTAAGAGGACTACATTCATTATTTCAGCTGAAAAATGCTTAGTTTATGATTTATAGTCAACATTAATGAAATGTTCCAAACAAGCGTTTTCAGCCCGAGTGGAGCACATTTTGACCCTTTTTTTAAAAACATCATTGTACATTGAAATTTCTGCTTGCGTATGCTTTAGAAGCAAGAATTAAGAGGACTACATTCATTATTTCAGCTGAAAAATGCTTAGTTTATGATTTATAGTTAACATTAATGTCATGTCCCAAACAAGCGTTTTCAGCCCGAGTGGAGCACATTTTGACTGTTTTTTTAAAAACATCATTGTACATTGAAATTTCTGCTTGCGTATGCTTTAGAAGCGAGAATTAAGAGGACTACATTCATTATTTCAGCTGAAAAATGCTTAGTTTATGATTTATAGTCAACATTAATGAAATGTTCCAAACAAGCGTTTTCAGCCCGAGTGGAGCACATTTTGACCCTTTTTTTAAAAACATCATTGTACATTGAAATTTCTGCTTGCGTATGCTTTAGAAGCAAGAATTAAGAGGACTACATTCATTATTTCAGCTGAAAAATGCTTAGTTTATGATTTATAGTCAACATTAATGTCATGTCCCAAACAAGCGTTTTCAGCCCGAGTGGAGCACATTTTGACTGTTTTTTTAAAACATCATTGTACATTAAAATTTCTGCTTGCTTATGCTTTAGAAGCAAGAATTAAGAGGACTACATTCATTATTTCAGCTGAAAAATGCTTAGTTTATGATTTATAGTCAACATTAATGAAATGTCCCCAACAGCGTTTTCAGCCCGAGTGGAGCACATTTTGACTGTTTTTTTAAAAACATCATTGTACATTGAAATTTCTGCTTGCGTATGCTTTAGAAGCAAGAATTAAGAGGACTACATTCATTATTTCAGCTGAAAAATGCTTAGTTTTTGATTTGTAGTCAACATTAATGAAATGTCCCCAACAGCGTTTTCAGCCCGAGTGGAGCACATTTTGACTGTTTTTTTAAAAACATCATTGTACATTGAAATTTCTGCTTGCGTATGCTTTAGAAGCAAGAATTAAGAGGACTACATTCATTATTTCAGCTGAAAAATGCTTAGTTTATGATTTATAGTCAACATTAAGGAAATGTTCCGAACAAGCGTTTTCAGCCCGAGTGGAGCACATTTTGACCGTTTTTTAAAAAACATCATTGTACATTGAAATTTCTGTTTGCGTATGCTTTAGAAGCAAGAATTAAGAGGACTACATTCATTATTTCAGCTGAAAAATGCTTAGTTTATGATTTATAGTCAACATTAATGTAATGTCCCAAACAAGCGTTTTCAGCCCGAGTGGAGCACATTTTGACCGTTTTTTTAAAAACATCATTGTACATTGAAATTTCTGCTTGCGTATGCTTTAGAAGCAAGAATTAAGAGGACTACATTCATTATTTCAGCTGAAAAATGCTTAGTTTATGATTTATAGTCAACATTAATGAAATGTCCCCAACAGCGTTTTCAGCCCGAGTGGAGCACATTTTGACTGTTTTTTTAAAAACATCATTGTACATTGAAATTTCTGCTTGCGAATGCTTTAGAAGCAAGAATTAAGAGGACTACATTCATTATTTCAGCTGAAAAATGCTTAGTTTTTGATTTGTAGTCAACATTAATGAAATGTCCCCAACAGCGTTTTCAGCCCGAGTGGAGCACATTTTGACTGTTTTTTTAAAAACATCATTGTACATTGAAATTTCTGCTTGCGTATGCTTTAGAAGCAAGAATTAAGAGGACTACATTCATTATTTCAGCTGAAAAATGCTTAGTTTATGATTTATAGTCAACATTAAGGAAATGTTCCAAACAAGCGTTTTCAGCCCGAGTGGAGCACATTTTGACCCTTTTTTTAAAAACATCATTGTACATTGAAATTTCTGCTTGCGTATGCTTTAGAAGCAAGAATTAAGAGGACTACATTCATTATTTCAGCTGAAAAATGCTTAGTTTATGATTTATAGTCAACATTAATGTCATGTCCCAAACAAGCGTTTTCAGCCCGAGTGGAGCACATTTTGACTGTTTTTTTAAAAACATCATTGTACATTGAAATTTCTGCTTGCGTATGCTTTAGAAGCAAGAATTAAGAGGACTACATTCATTATTTCAGCTGAAAAATGCTTAGTTTATGATTTATAGTCAACATTAATGAAATGTTCCAAACAAGCGTTTTCAGCCCGAGTGGAGCACATTTTGACCCTTTTTTTAAAAACATCATTGTACATTGAAATTTCTGCTTGCGTATGCTTTAGAAGCAAGAATTAAGAGGACTACATTCATTATTTCAGCTGAAAAATGCTTAGTTTATGATTTATAGTCAACATTAATGAAATGTTCCAAACAAGCGTTTTCAGCCCGAGTGGAGCACATTTTGACTGTTTTTTTAAAAACATCATTGTACATTGAAATTTCTGCTTGCGTATGCTTTAGAAGCAAGAATTAAGAGGACTACATTCATTATTTCAGCTGAAAAATGCTTAGTTTATGATTTATAGTCAACATTAATGAAATGTTCCAAACAAGCGTTTTCAGCCCGAGTGGAGCACATTTTGACCCTTTTTTTAAAAACATCATTGTACATTGAAATTTCTGCTTGCGTATGCTTTAGAAGCAAGAATTAAGAGGACTACATTCATTATTTCAGCTGAAAAATGCTTAGTTTTTGATTTGTAGTCAACATTAATGAAATGTCCCCAACAGCGTTTTCAGCCCGAGTGGAGCGCATTTTGACTGTTTTTTTAAAAACATCATTGTACATTGAAATTTCTGCTTGCGTATGCTTTAGAAGCAAGAATTAAGAGGACTACATTCATTATTTCAGCTGAAAAATGCTTAGTTTATGATTTATAGTCAACATTAATGAAATGTTCCAAACAAGCGTTTTCAGCCCGAGTGGAGCACATTTTGACCCTTTTTTTAAAAACATCATTGTACATTGAAATTTCTGCTTGCGTATGCTTTAGAAGCAAGAATTAAGAGGACTACATTCATTATTTCAGCTGAAAAATGCTTAGTTTATGATTTATAGTCAACATTAAGGAAATGTTCCGAACAAGCGTTTTCAGCCCGAGTGGAGCACATTTTGACCGTTTTTTAAAAAACATCATTGTACATTGAAATTTCTTTTTGCGTATGCTTTAGAAGCAAGAATTAAGAGGACTACATTCATTATTTCAGCTGAAAAATGCTTAGTTTATGATTTATAGTCAACATTAATGTCATGTCCCAAACAAGCGTTTTCAGCCCGAGTGGAGCACATTTTGACTGTTTTTTTAAAAACATCATTGTACATTGAAATTTCTGCTTGCGTATGCTTTAGAAGCAAGAATTAAGAGGACTACATTCATTATTTCAGCTGAAAAATGCTTAGTTTATGATTTATAGTCAACATTAATGAAATGTTCCAAACAAGCGTTTTCAGCCCGAGTGGAGCACATTTTGACCCTTTTTTTAAAAACATCATTGTACATTGAAATTTCTGCTTGCGTATGCTTTAGAAGCAAGAATTAAGAGGACTACATTCATTATTTCAGCTGAAAAATGCTTAGGTTTTGATTTGTAGTCAACATTAATGAAATGTCCCCAACAGCGTTTTCAGCCCGAGTGGAGCGCATTTTGACTGTTTTTTTTAAAAACATCATTGTACATTGAAATTTCTGCTTGCGTATGCTTTAGAAGCAAGAATTAAGAGGACTACATTCATTATTTCAGCTGAAAAATGCTTAGTTTATGATTTATAGTCAACATTAATGAAATGTCCCCAACAGCGTTTTCAGCCCGAGTGGAGCACATTTTGACTGTTTTTTTAAAAACATCATTGTACATTGAAATTTCTGCTTGCGTATGCTTTAGAAGCAAGAATTAAGAGGACTACATTCATTATTTCAGCTGAAAAATGCTTAGTTTTTGATTTATAGTCAACATTAATGAAATGTCCCCAACAGCGTTTTCAGCCCGAGTGGAGCACATTTTGACTGTTTTTTTTAAAAACATCATTGTACATTGAAATTTCTGCTTGCGTATGCTTTAGAAGCAAGAATTAAGAGGACTACATTCATTATTTCAGCTGAAAAATGCTTAGTTTATGATTTATAGTCAACATTAATGAAATGTTCCAAACAAGCGTTTTCAGCCCGAGTGGAGCACATTTTGACCCTTTTTTTAAAAACATCATTGTACATTGAAATTTCTGCTTGCGTATGCTTTAGAAGCAAGAATTAAGAGGACTACATTCATTATTTCAGCTGAAAAATGCTTAGTTTATGATTTATAGTTAACATTAATGTCATGTCCCAAACAAGCGTTTTCAGCCCGAGTGGAGCACATTTTGACTGTTTTTTTAAAAACATCATTGTACATTGAAATTTCTGCTTGCGTATGCTTTAGAAGCGAGAATTAAGAGGACTACATTCATTATTTCAGCTGAAAAATGCTTAGTTTATGATTTATAGTCAACATTAATGAAATGTTCCAAACAAGCGTTTTCAGCCCGAGTGGAGCACATTTTGACCCTTTTTTTAAAAACATCATTGTACATTGAAATTTCTGCTTGCGTATGCTTTAGAAGCAAGAATTAAGAGGACTACATTCATTATTTCAGCTGAAAAATGCTTAGTTTATGATTTATAGTCAACATTAATGTCATGTCCCAAACAAGCGTTTTCAGCCCGAGTGGAGCACATTTTGACTGTTTTTTTAAAACATCATTGTACATTAAAATTTCTGCTTGCTTATGCTTTAGAAGCAAGAATTAAGAGGACTACATTCATTATTTCAGCTGAAAAATGCTTAGTTTATGATTTATAGTCAACATTAATGAAATGTCCCCAACAGCGTTTTCAGCCCGAGTGGAGCACATTTTGACTGTTTTTTTAAAAACATCATTGTACATTGAAATTTCTGCTTGCGTATGCTTTAGAAGCAAGAATTAAGAGGACTACATTCATTATTTCAGCTGAAAAATGCTTAGTTTTTGATTTATAGTCAACATTAATGAAATGTCCCCAACAGCGTTTTCAGCCCGAGTGGAGCACATTTTGACTGTTTTTTTTAAAAACATCATTGTACATTGAAATTTCTGCTTGCGTATGCTTTAGAAGCAAGAATTAAGAGGACTACATTCATTATTTCAGCTGAAAAATGCTTAGTTTATGATTTATAGTCAACATTAATGTAATGTCCCAAACAAGCGTTTTCAGCCCGAGTGGAGCACATTTTGACCGTTTTTTTAAAAACATCATTGTACATTGAAATTTCTGTTTGCGTATGCTTTAGAAGCAAGAATTAAGAGGACTACATTCATTATTTCAGCTGAAAAATGCTTCGTTTATGATTTATAGTCAACATTAATGAAAAGTCCCCAACAGCGTTTTCAGCCCGAGTGGAGCACATTTTGACTGTTTTTTTTAAAAACATCATTGTACATTGAAATTTCTGCTTGCGTATGCTTTAGAAGCAAGAATTAAGAGGACTACATTCATTATTTCAGCTGAAAAATGCTTAGTTTATGATTTATAGTCAACATTAATGAAATGTTCCAAACAAGCGTTTTCAGCCCGAGTGGAGCACATTTTGACCCTTTTTTTAAAAACATCATTGTACATTGAAATTTCTGCTTGCGTATGCTTTAGAAGCAAGAATTAAGAGGACTACATTCATTATTTCAGCTGAAAAATGCTTAGTTTATGATTTATAGTCAACATTAATGTCATGTCCCAAACAAGCGTTTTCAGCCCGAGTGGAGCACATTTTGACTGTTTTTTTAAAAACATCATTGTACATTGAAATTTCTGCTTGCGTATGCTTTAGAAGCAAGAATTAAGAGGACTACATTCATTATTTCAGCTGAAAAATGCTTAGTTTATGATTTATAGTCAACATTAATGTCATGTCCCAAACAAGCGTTTTCAGCCCGAGTGGAGCACATTTTGACTGTTTTTTTAAAAACATCATTGTACATTGAAATTTCTGCTTGCGTATGCTTTAGAAGCAAGAATTAAGAGGACTACATTCATTATTTCAGCTGAAAAATGCTTAGTTTATGATTTATAGTCAACATTAATGAAATGTTCCAAACAAGCGTTTTCAGCCCGAGTGGAGCACATTTTGACCCTTTTTTTAAAAACATCATTGTACATTGAAATTTCTGCTTGCGTATGCTTTAGAAGCAAGAATTAAGAGGACTACATTCATTATTTCAGCTGAAAAATGCTTAGTTTATGATTTATAGTCAACATTAATGTAATGTCCCAAACAAGCGTTTTCAGCCCGAGTGGAGCACATTTTGACTGTTTTTTTAAAAACATCATTGTACATTGAAATTTCTGCTTGCGTATGCTTTAGAAGCAAGAATTAAGAGGACTACATTCATTATTTCAGCTGAAAAATGCTTAGTTTATGATTTATAGTCAACATTAATGAAATGTCCCCAACAGCGTTTTCAGCCCGAGTGGAGCACATTTTGACTGTTTTTTTAAAAACATCATTGTACATTGAAATTTCTGCTTGCGTATGCTTTAGAAGCAAGAATTAAGAGGACTACATTCATTATTTCAGCTGAAAAATGCTTAGTTTTTGATTTGTAGTCAACATTAATGAAATGTCCCCAACAGCGTTTTCAGCCCGAGTGGAGCGCATTTTGACTGTTTTTTTTAAAAACATCATTGTACATTGAAATTTCTGCTTGCGTATGCTTTAGAAGCAAGAATTAAGAGGACTACATTCATTATTTAAGCTGAAAAATAATTAGTTTATGATTTATAGTCAACATTAAGGAAATGTTCCGAACAAGCGTTTTCAGCCCGAGTGGAGCACATTTTGACCGTTTTTTTAAAAACATCATTGTACATTGAAATTTCTGTTTGCGTATGCTTTAGAAGCAAGAATTAAGAGGACTACATTCATTATTTCAGCTGAAAAATGCTTAGTTTATGATTTATAGTCAACATTAATGTAATGTCCCAAACAAGCGTTTTCAGCCCGAGTGGAGCACATTTTGACTGTTTTTTTAAAAACATCATTGTACATTGAAATTTCTGCTTGCGTATGCTTTAGAAGCAAGAATTAAGAGGACTACATTCATTATTTCAGCTGAAAAATGCTTAGTTTATGATTTATAGTCAACATTAATGAAATGTTCCAAACAAGCGTTTTCAGCCCGAGTGGAGCACATTTTGACTGTTTTTTTAAAAACATCATTGTACATTGAAATTTCTGCTTGCGTATGCTTTAGAAGCAAGAATTAAGAGGACTACATTCATTATTTCAGCTGAAAAATGCTTAGTTTATGATTTATAGTTAACATTAATGTAATGTCCCAAACAAGCGTTTTCAGCCCGAGTGGAGCACATTTTGACTGTTTTTTTAAAAACATCATTGTACATTGAAATTTCTGCTTGCGTATGCTTTAGAAGCGAGAATTAAGAGGACTACATTCATTATTTCAGCTGAAAAATGCTTAGTTTATGATTTATAGTCAACATTAATGAAATGTTCCAAACAAGCGTTTTCAGCCCGAGTGGAGCACATTTTGACCCTTTTTTTAAAAACATCATTGTACATTGAAATTTCTGCTTGCGTATGCTTTAGAAGCAAGAATTAAGAGGACTACATTCATTATTTCAGCTGAAAAATGCTTAGTTTATGATTTATAGTCAACATTAATGTAATGTCCCAAACAAGCGTTTTCAGCCCGAGTGGAGCACATTTTGACTGTTTTTTTAAAAACATCATTGTACATTGAAATTTCTGCTTGCGTATGCTTTAGAAGCAAGAATTAAGAGGACTACATTCATTATTTCAGCTGAAAAATGCTTAGTTTATGATTTATAGTCAACATTAATGAAATGTCCCCAACAGCGTTTTCAGCCCGAGTGGAGCACATTTTGACTGTTTTTTTTAAAAACATCATTGTACATTGAAATTTCTGCTTGCGTATGCTTTAGAAGCAAGAATTAAGAGGACTACATTCATTATTTCAGCTGAAAAATGCTTAGTTTATGATTTATAGTCAACATTAAGGAAATGTTCCGAACAAGCGTTTTCAGCCCGAGTGGAGCACATTTTGACCGTTTTTTTAAAAACATCATTGTACATTGAAATTTCTGCTTGCGTATGCTTTAGAAGCAAGAATTAAGAGGACTACATTCATTATTTCAGCTGAAAAATGCTTAGTTTATGATTTATAGTTAACATTAATGTCATGTCCCAAACAAGCGTTTTCAGCCCGAGTGGAGCACATTTTGACTGTTTTTTTAAAAACATCATTGTACATTGAAATTTCTGCTTGCGTATGCTTTAGAAGCGAGAATTAAGAGGACTACATTCATTATTTCAGCTGAAAAATGCTTAGTTTATGATTTATAGTCAACATTAATGAAATGTTCCAAACAAGCGTTTTCAGCCCGAGTGGAGCACATTTTGACCCTTTTTTTAAAAACATCATTGTACATTGAAATTTCTGCTTGCGTATGCTTTAGAAGCAAGAATTAAGAGGACTACATTCATTATTTCAGCTGAAAAATGCTTAGTTTATGATTTATAGTCAACATTAATGTAATGTCCCAAACAAGCGTTTTCAGCCCGAGTGGAGCACATTTTGACTGTTTTTTTAAAAACATCATTGTACATTGAAATTTCTGCTTGCGTATGCTTTAGAAGCAAGAATTAAGAGGACTACATTCATTATTTCAGCTGAAAAATGCTTAGTTTATGATTTATAGTCAACATTAATGAAATGTCCCCAACAGCGTTTTCAGCCCGAGTGGAGCACATTTTGACTGTTTTTTTAAAAACATCATTGTACATTGAAATTTCTGCTTGCGTATGCTTTAGAAGCAAGAATTAAGAGGACTACATTCATTATTTCAGCTGAAAAATGCTTAGTTTTTGATTTGTAGTCAACATTAATGAAATGTCCCCAACAGCGTTTTCAGCCCGAGTGGAGCGCATTTTGACTGTTTTTTTTAAAAACATCATTGTACATTGAAATTTCTGCTTGCGTATGCTTTAGAAGCAAGAATTAAGAGGACTACATTCATTATTTCAGCTGAAAAATGCTTAGTTTATGATTTATAGTCAACATTAAGGAAATGTTCCGAACAAGCGTTTTCAGCCCGAGTGGAGCACATTTTGACCGTTTTTTTAAAAACATCATTGTACATTGAAATTTCTGTTTGCGTATGCTTTAGAAGCAAGAATTAAGAGGACTACATTCATTATTTCAGCTGAAAAATGCTTAGTTTATGATTTATAGTCAACATTAATGTAATGTCCAAAACAAGCGTTTTCAGCCCGAGTGGAGCACATTTTGACTGTTTTTTTAAAAACATCATTGTACATTGAAATTTCTGCTTGCGTATGCTTTAGAAGCAAGAATTAAGAGGACTACATTCATTATTTCAGCTGAAAAATGCTTAGTTTATGATTTATAGTCAACATTAATGTAATGTCCCAAACAAGCGTTTTCAGCCCGAGTGGAGCACATTTTGACTGTTTTTTTAAAAACATCATTGTACATTGAAATTTCTGCTTGCGTATGCTTTAGAAGCAAGAATTAAGAGGACTACATTCATTATTTCAGCTGAAAAATGCTTAGTTTATGATTTATAGTCAACATTAATGAAATGTCCCCAACAGCGTTTTCAGCCCGAGTGGAGCACATTTTGACTGTTTTTTTAAAAACATCATCGTACATTGAAATTTCTGCTTGCGTATGCTTTAGAAGCAAGAATTAAGAGGACTACATTCATTATTTCAGCTGAAAAATGCTTAGTTTTTGATTTGTAGTCAACATTAATGAAATGTCCCCAACAGCGTTTTCAGCCCGAGTGGAGCGCATTTTGACTGTTTTTTTTAAAGACATTATTGTACATTGAAATTTCTGCTTGCGTATGCTTTAGAAGCGAGAATTACGAGGACTACATTCATTATTTCAGCTGAAAAATGCTTAGTTTATGATTTATAGTCAACATTAATGAAATGTTCCAAACAAGCGTTTTCAGCCCGAGTGGAGCACATTTTGACCCTTTTTTTAAAAACATCATTGTACATTGAAATTTCTGCTTGCGTATGCTTTAGAAGCAAGAATTAAGAGGACTACATTCATTATTTCAGCTGAAAAATGCTTAGTTTATGATTTATAGTCAACATTAATGTAATGTCCCAAACAAGCGTTTTCAGCCCGAGTGGAGCACATTTTGACTGTTTTTTTAAAAACATCATTGTACATTGAAATTTCTGCTTGCGTATGCTTTAGAAGCAAGAATTAAGAGGACTACATTCATTATTTCAGCTGAAAAATGCTTAGTTTTTGATTTGTAGTCAACATTAATGAAATGTCCCCAACAGCGTTTTCAGCCCGAGTGGAGCGCATTTTGACTGTTTTTTTTAAAAACATCATTGTACATTGAAATTTCTGCTTGCGTATGCTTTAGAAGCAAGAATTAAGAGGACTACATTCATTATTTCAGCTGAAAAATGCTTAGTTTATGATTTATAGTCAACATTAAGGAAATGTTCCGAACAAGCGTTTTCAGCCCGAGTGGAGCACATTTTGACCGTTTTTTTAAAAACATCATTGTACATTCAAATTTCTGTTTGCGTATGCTTTAGAAGCAAGAATTAAGAGGACTACATTCATTATTTCAGCTGAAAAATGCTTAGTTTATGATTTATAGTCAACATTAATGTAATGTCCCAAACAAGCGTTTTCAGCCCGAGTGGAGCACATTTTGACTGTTTTTTTAAAAACATCATTGTACATTGAAATTTCTGCTTGCGTATGCTTTAGAAGCAAGAATTAAGAGGACTACATTCATTATTTCAGCTGAAAAATGCTTAGTTTATGATTTATAGTCAACATTAATGAAATGTTCCAAACAAGCGTTTTCAGCCCGAGTGGAGCACATTTTGACTGTTTTTTTAAAAACATCATTGTACATTGAAATTTCTGCTTGCGTATGCTTTAGAAGCAAGAATTAAGAGGACTACATTCATTATTTCAGCTGAAAAATGCTTAGTTTATGATTTATAGTTAACATTAATGTAATGTCCCAAACAAGCGTTTTCAGCCCGAGTGGAGCACATTTTGACTGTTTTTTTAAAAACATCATTGTACATTGAAATTTCTGCTTGCGTATGCTTTAGAAGCGAGAATTAAGAGGACTACATTCATTATTTCAGCTGAAAAATGCTTAGTTTATGATTTATAGTCAACATTAATGAAATGTTCCAAACAAGCGTTTTCAGCCCGAGTGGAGCACATTTTGACCCTTTTTTTAAAAACATCATTGTACATTGAAATTTCTGCTTGCGTATGCTTTAGAAGCAAGAATTAAGAGGACTACATTCATTATTTCAGCTGAAAAATGCTTAGTTTATGATTTATAGTCAACATTAATGTAATGTCCCAAACAAGCGTTTTCAGCCCGAGTGGAGCACATTTTGACTGTTTTTTTAAAAACATCATTGTACATTGAAATTTCTGCTTGCGTATGCTTTAGAAGCAAGAATTAAGAGGACTACATTCATTATTTCAGCTGAAAAATGCTTAGTTTATGATTTATAGTTAACATTAATGTCATGTCCCAAACAAGCGTTTTCAGCCCGAGTGGAGCACATTTTGACTGTTTTTTTAAAAACATCATTGTACATTGAAATTTCTGCTTGCGTATGCTTTAGAAGCGAGAATTAAGAGGACTACATTCATTATTTCAGCTGAAAAATGCTTAGTTTATGATTTATAGTCAACATTAATGAAATGTTCCAAACAAGCGTTTTCAGCCCGAGTGGAGCACATTTTGACCCTTTTTTTAAAAACATCATTGTACATTGAAATTTCTGCTTGCGTATGCTTTAGAAGCAAGAATTAAGAGGACTACATTCATTATTTCAGCTGAAAAATGCTTAGTTTATGATTTATAGTCAACATTAATGTAATGTCCCAAACAAGCGTTTTCAGCCCGAGTGGAGCACATTTTGACTGTTTTTTTAAAAACATCATTGTACATTGAAATTTCTGCTTGCGTATGCTTTAGAAGCAAGAATTAAGAGGACTACATTCATTATTTCAGCTGAAAAATGCTTAGTTTATGATTTATAGTCAACATTAATGAAATGTCCCCAACAGCGTTTTCAGCCCGAGTGGAGCACATTTTGACTGTTTTTTTAAAAACATCATTGTACATTGAAATTTCTGCTTGCGTATGCTTTAGAAGCAAGAATTAAGAGGACTACATTCATTATTTCAGCTGAAAAATGCTTAGTTTTTGATTTGTAGTCAACATTAATGAAATGTCCCCAACAGCGTTTTCAGCCCGAGTGGAGCGCATTTTGACTGTTTTTTTTAAAAACATCATTGTACATTGAAATTTCTGCTTGCGTATGCTTTAGAAGCAAGAATTAAGAGGACTACATTCATTATTTCAGCTGAAAAATGCTTAGTTTATGATTTATAGTCAACATTAAGGAAATGTTCCGAACAAGCGTTTTCAGCCCGAGTGGAGCACATTTTGACCGTTTTTTTAAAAACATCATTGTACATTGAAATTTCTGTTTGCGTATGCTTTAGAAGCAAGAATTAAGAGGACTACATTCATTATTTCAGCTGAAAAATGCTTAGTTTATGATTTATAGTCAACATTAATGTAATGTCCAAAACAAGCGTTTTCAGCCCGAGTGGAGCACATTTTGACTGTTTTTTTAAAAACATCATTGTACATTGAAATTTCTGCTTGCGTATGCTTTAGAAGCAAGAATTAAGAGGACTACATTCATTATTTCAGCTGAAAAATGCTTAGTTTATGATTTATAGTCAACATTAATGTAATGTCCCAAACAAGCGTTTTCAGCCCGAGTGGAGCACATTTTGACTGTTTTTTTAAAAACATCATTGTACATTGAAATTTCTGCTTGCGTATGCTTTAGAAGCAAGAATTAAGAGGACTACATTCATTATTTCAGCTGAAAAATGCTTAGTTTATGATTTATAGTCAACATTAATGAAATGTCCCCAACAGCGTTTTCAGCCCGAGTGGAGCACATTTTGACTGTTTTTTTAAAAACATCATCGTACATTGAAATTTCTGCTTGCGTATGCTTTAGAAGCAAGAATTAAGAGGACTACATTCATTATTTCAGCTGAAAAATGCTTAGTTTTTGATTTGTAGTCAACATTAATGAAATGTCCCCAACAGCGTTTTCAGCCCGAGTGGAGCGCATTTTGACTGTTTTTTTTAAAAACATTATTGTACATTGAAATTTCTGCTTGCGTATGCTTTAGAAGCGAGAATTACGAGGACTACATTCATTATTTCAGCTGAAAAATGCTTAGTTTATGATTTATAGTCAACATTAATGAAATGTTCCAAACAAGCGTTTTCAGCCCGAGTGGAGCACATTTTGACCCTTTTTTTAAAAACATCATTGTACATTGAAATTTCTGCTTGCGTATGCTTTAGAAGCAAGAATTAAGAGGACTACATTCATTATTTCAGCTGAAAAATGCTTAGTTTATGATTTATAGTCAACATTAATGTAATGTCCCAAACAAGCGTTTTCAGCCCGAGTGGAGCACATTTTGACTGTTTTTTTAAAAACATCATTGTACATTGAAATTTCTGCTTGCGTATGCTTTAGAAGCAAGAATTAAGAGGACTACATTCATTATTTCAGCTGAAAAATGCTTAGTTTATGATTTGTAGTCAACATTAATGAAATGTCCCCAACAGCGTTTTCAGCCCGAGTGGAGCGCATTTTGACTGTTTTTTTTAAAAACATCATTGTACATTGAAATTTCTGCTTGCGTATGCTTTAGAAGCAAGAATTAAGAGGACTACATTCATTATTTCAGCTGAAAAATGCTTAGTTTATGATTTATAGTCAACATTAAGGAAATGTTCCGAACAAGCGTTTTCAGCCCGAGTGGAGCACATTTTGACCGTTTTTTTAAAAACATCATTGTACATTCAAATTTCTGTTTGCGTATGCTTTAGAAGCAAGAATTAAGAGGACTACATTCATTATTTCAGCTGAAAAATGCTTAGTTTATGATTTATAGTCAACATTAATGTAATGTCCCAAACAAGCGTTTTCAGCCCGAGTGGAGCACATTTTGACTGTTTTTTTAAAAACATCATTGTACATTGAAATTTCTGCTTGCGTATGCTTTAGAAGGAAGAATTAAGAGGACTACATTCATTATTTCAGCTGAAAAATGCTTAGTTTATGATTTATAGTCAACATTAATGAAATGTCCCCAACAGCGTTTTCAGCCCGAGTGGAGCACATTTTGACTGTTTTTTTAAAAACATCATTGTACATTGAAATTTCTGCTTGCGTATGCTTTAGAAGCAAGAATTAAGAGGACTACATTCATTATTTCAGCTGAAAAATGCTTAGTTTTTGATTTGTAGTCAACATTAATGAAATGTCCCCAACAGCGTTTTCAGCCCGAGTGGAGCACATTTTGACTGTTTTTTTTAAAAACATCATTGTACATTGAAATTTCTGCTTGCGTATGCTTTAGAAGCAAGAATTAAGAGGACTACATTCATTATTTCAGCTGAAAAATGCTTAGTTTATGATTTATAGTCAACATTAATGTAATGTCCCAAACAAGCGTTTTCAGCCCGAGTGGAGCACATTTTGATCGTTTTTTTAAAAACATCATTGTACATTGAAATTTCTGCTTGCGTATGCTTTAGAAGCAAGAATTAAGAGGACTACATTCATTATTTCAGCTGAAAAATGCTTAGTTTATGATTTATAGTCAACATTAATGAAATGTTCCAAACAAGCGTTTTCAGCCCGAGTGGAGCACATTTTGACCCTTTTTTTAAAAACATCATTGTACATTGAAATTTCTGTTTGTGTATGCTTTAGAAGCAAGAATTAAGAGGACTACATTCATTATTTCAGCTGAAAAATGCTTAGTTTATGATTTATAGTCAACATTAATGTAATGTCCCAAACAAGCGTTTTCAGCCCGAGTGGAGCACATTTTGACCGTTTTTTTAAAAACATCATTGTACATTGAAATTTCTGTTTGCGTATGCTTTAGAAGCAAGAATTAAGAGGACTACATTCATTATTTCAGCTGAAAAATGCTTCGTTTATGATTTATAGTCAACATTAATGAAATGTCCCCAACAGCGTTTTCAGCCCGAGTGGAGCACATTTTGACTGTTTTTTTTAAAAACATCATTGTACATTGAAATTTCTGCTTGCGTATGCTTTAGAAGCAAGAATTAAGAGGACTACATTCATTATTTCAGCTGAAAAATGCTTAGTTTATGATTTATAGTCAACATTAATGAAATGTTCCAAACAAGCGTTTTCAGCCCGAGTGGAGCACATTTTGACCCTTTTTTTAAAAACATCATTGTACATTGAAATTTCTGCTTGCGTATGCTTTAGAAGCAAGAATTAAGAGGACTACATTCATTATTTCAGCTGAAAAATGCTTAGTTTATGATTTATAGTCAACATTAATGTCATGTCCCAAACAAGCGTTTTCAGCCCGAGTGGAGCACATTTTGACTGTTTTTTTAAAAACATCATTGTACATTGAAATTTCTGCTTGCGTATGCTTTAGAAGCAAGAATTAAGAGGACTACATTCATTATTTCAGCTGAAAAATGCTTAGTTTATGATTTATAGTCAACATTAATGTCATGTCCCAAACAAGCGTTTTCAGCCCGAGTGGAGCACATTTTGACTGTTTTTTTAAAAACATCATTGTACATTGAAATTTCTGCTTGCGTATGCTTTAGAAGCAAGAATTAAGAGGACTACATTCATTATTTCAGCTGAAAAATGCTTAGTTTATGATTTATAGTCAACATTAATGAAATGTTCCAAACAAGCGTTTTCAGCCCGAGTGGAGCACATTTTGACCCTTTTTTTAAAAACATCATTGTACATTGAAATTTCTGCTTGCGTATGCTTTAGAAGCAAGAATTAAGAGGACTACATTCATTATTTCAGCTGAAAAATGCTTAGTTTATGATTTATAGTCAACATTAATGAAATGTCCCCAACAGCGTTTTCAGCCCGAGAGGAGCACATTTTGACAGTTTTTTTTAAAAACATCATTGTACATTGAAATTTCTGCTTGCGTATGCTTTAGAAGCAAGAATTAAGAGGACTACATTCATTATTTCAGCTGAAAAATGCTTAGTTTTTGATTTGTAGTCAACATTAATGAAATGTCCCCAACAGCGTTTTCAGCCCGAGTGGAGCGCATTTTGACTGTTTTTTTTAAAAACATCATTGTACATTGAAATTTCTGCTTGCGTATGCTTTAGAAGCAAGAATTAAGAGGACTACATTCATTATTTCAGCTGAAAAATGCTTAGTTTATGATTTATAGTCAACATTAAGGAAATGTTCCGAACAAGCGTTTTCAGCCCGAGTGGAGCACATTTTGACCGTTTTTTTAAAAACATCATTGTACATTGAAATTTCTGCTTGCGTATGCTTTAGAAGCAAGAATTAAGAGGACTACATTCATTATTTCAGCTGAAAAATGCTTAGTTTATGATTTATAGTCAACATTAATGAAATGTCCCCAACAGCGTTTTCAGCCCGAGTGGAGCACATTTTGACAGTTTTTTTTAAAAACATCATTGTACATTGAAATTTCTGCTTGCGTATGCTTTAGAAGCAAGAATTAAGAGGACTACATTCATTATTTCAGCTGAAAAATGCTTAGTTTATGATTTATAGTCAACATTAATGAAATGTTCCAAACAAGCGTTTTCAGCCCGAGTGGAGCACATTTTGACCGTTTTTTTAAAAACATCATTGTACATTGAAATTTCTGTTTGTGTATGCTTTAGAAGCAAGAATTAAGAGGACTACATTCATTATTTCAGCTGAAAAATGCTTAGTTTATGATTTATAGTCAACATTAATGTAATGTCCCAAACAAGCGTTTTCAGCCCGAGTGGAGCACATTTTGACCGTTTTTTTAAAAACATCATTGTACATTGAAATTTCTGTTTGCGTATGCTTTAGAAGCAAGAATTAAGAGGACTACATTCATTATTTCAGCTGAAAAATTCTTAGTTTATGATTTATAGTCAACATTAATGAAATGTCCCCAACAGCGTTTTCAGCCCGAGTGGAGCACATTTTGACTGTTTTTTTTAAAAACATCATTGTACATTGAAATTTCTGCTTGCGTATGCTTTAGAAGCAAGAATTAAGAGGATTACATTCATTATTTCAGCTGAAAAATGCTTAGTTTATGATTTATAGTCAACATTAATGAAATGTTCCAAACAAGCGTTTTCAGCCCGAGTGGAGCACATTTTGACCGTTTTTTTAAAAACATCATTGTACATTGAAATTTCTGTTTGTGTATGCTTTAGAAGCAAGAATTAAGAGGACTACATTCATTATTTCAGCTGAAAAATGCTTAGTTTATGATTTATAGTCAACATTAATGTAATGTCCCAAACAAGCGTTTTCAGCCCGAGTGGAGCACATTTTGACCGTTTTTTTAAAAACATCATTGTACATTGAAATTTCTGTTTGCGTATGCTTTAGAAGCAAGAATTAAGAGGACTACATTCATTATTTCAGCTGAAAAATGCTTAGTTTATGATTTATAGTCAACATTAATGTCATGTCCCAAACAAGCGTTTTCAGCCCGAGTGGAGCACATTTTGACTGTTTTTTTAAAAACATCATTGTACATTGAAATTTCTGCTTGCGTATGCTTTAGAAGCAAGAATTAAGAGGACTACATTCATTATTTCAGCTGAAAAATGCTTAGTTTATGATTTATAGTCAACATTAATGTCATGTCCCAAACAAGCGTTTTCAGCCCGAGTGGAGCACATTTTGACTGTTTTTTTAAAAACATCATTGTACATTGAAATTTCTGCTTGCGTATGCTTTAGAAGCAAGAATTAAGAGGACTACATTCATTATTTCAGCTGAAAAATGCTTAGTTTATGATTTATAGTCAACATTAATGAAATGTTCCAAACAAGCGTTTTCAGCCCGAGTGGAGCACATTTTGACTGTTTTTTTAAAAACATCATTGTACATTGAAATTTCTGCTTGCGTATGCTTTAGAAGCAAGAATTAAGAGGACTACATTCATTATTTCAGCTGAAAAATGCTTAGTTTATGATTTATAGTTAACATTAATGTAATGTCCCAAACAAGCGTTTTCAGCCCGAGTGGAGCACATTTTGACTGTTTTTTTAAAAACATCATTGTACATTGAAATTTCTGCTTGCGTATGCTTTAGAAGCGAGAATTAAGAGGACTACATTCATTATTTCAGCTGAAAAATGCTTAGTTTATGATTTATAGTCAACATTAATGAAATGTTCCAAACAAGCGTTTTCAGCCCGAGTGGAGCACATTTTGACCCTTTTTTTAAAAACATCATTGTACATTGAAATTTCTGCTTGCGTATGCTTTAGAAGCAAGAATTAAGAGGACTACATTCATTATTTCAGCTGAAAAATGCTTAGTTTATGATTTATAGTCAACATTAATGTAATGTCCCAAACAAGCGTTTTCAGCCCGAGTGGAGCACATTTTGACTGTTTTTTTAAAAACATCATTGTACATTGAAATTTCTGCTTGCGTATGCTTTAGAAGCAAGAATTAAGAGGACTACATTCATTATTTCAGCTGAAAAATGCTTAGTTTATGATTTATAGTCAACATTAATGAAATGTCCCCAACAGCGTTTTCAGCCCGAGTGGAGCACATTTTGACTGTTTTTTTTAAAAACATCATTGTACATTGAAATTTCTGCTTGCGTATGCTTTAGAAGCAAGAATTAAGAGGACTACATTCATTATTTCAGCTGAAAAATGCTTAGTTTATGATTTATAGTCAACATTAAGGAAATGTTCCGAACAAGCGTTTTCAGCCCGAGTGGAGCACATTTTGACCGTTTTTTTAAAAACATCATTGTACATTGAAATTTCTGCTTGCGTATGCTTTAGAAGCAAGAATTAAGAGGACTACATTCATTATTTCAGCTGAAAAATGCTTAGTTTATGATTTATAGTCAACATTAAGGAAATGTTCCGAACAAGCGTTTTCAGCCCGAGTGGAGCACATTTTGACCGTTTTTTTAAAAACATCATTGTACATTGAAATTTCTGTTTGCGTATGCTTTAGAAGCAAGAATTAAGAGGACTACATTCATTATTTCAGCTGAAAAATGCTTAGTTTATGATTTATAGTCAACATTAATGAAATGTTCCAAACAAGCGTTTTCAGCCCGAGTGGAGCACATTTTGACTGTTTTTTTAAAAACATCATTGTACATTGAAATTTCTGCTTGCGTATGCTTTAGAAGCAAGAATTAAGAGGACTACATTCATTATTTCAGCTGAAAAATGCTTAGTTTATGATTTATAGTTAACATTAATGTAATGTCCCAAACAAGCGTTTTCAGCCCGAGTGGAGCACATTTTGACTGTTTTTTTAAAAACATCATTGTACATTGAAATTTCTGCTTGCGTATGCTTTAGAAGCGAGAATTAAGAGGACTACATTCATTATTTCAGCTGAAAAATGCTTAGTTTATGATTTATAGTCAACATTAATGAAATGTTCCAAACAAGCGTTTTCAGCCCGAGTGGAGCACATTTTGACCCTTTTTTTAAAAACATCATTGTACATTGAAATTTCTGCTTGCGTATGCTTTAGAAGCAAGAATTAAGAGGACTACATTCATTATTTCAGCTGAAAAATGCTTAGTTTATGATTTATAGTCAACATTAATGTAATGTCCCAAACAAGCGTTTTCAGCCCGAGTGGAGCACATTTTGACTGTTTTTTTAAAAACATCATTGTACATTGAAATTTCTGCTTGCGTATGCTTTAGAAGCAAGAATTAAGAGGACTACATTCATTATTTCAGCTGAAAAATGCTTAGTTTATGATTTATAGTCAACATTAATGAAATGTCCCCAACAGCGTTTTCAGCCCGAGTGGAGCACATTTTGACTGTTTTTTTTAAAAACATCATTGTACATTGAAATTTCTGCTTGCGTATGCTTTAGAAGCAAGAATTAAGAGGACTACATTCATTATTTCAGCTGAAAAATGCTTAGTTTATGATTTATAGTCAACATTAAGGAAATGTTCCGAACAAGCGTTTTCAGCCCGAGTGGAGCACATTTTGACCGTTTTTTTAAAAACATCATTGTACATTGAAATTTCTGCTTGCGTATGCTTTAGAAGCAAGAATTAAGAGGACTACATTCATTATTTCAGCTGAAAAATGCTTAGTTTATGATTTATAGTTAACATTAATGTCATGTCCCAAACAAGCGTTTTCAGCCCGAGTGGAGCACATTTTGACTGTTTTTTTAAAAACATCATTGTACATTGAAATTTCTGCTTGCGTATGCTTTAGAAGCGAGAATTAAGAGGACTACATTCATTATTTCAGCTGAAAAATGCTTAGTTTATGATTTATAGTCAACATTAATGAAATGTTCCAAACAAGCGTTTTCAGCCCGAGTGGAGCACATTTTGACCCTTTTTTTAAAAACATCATTGTACATTGAAATTTCTGCTTGCGTATGCTTTAGAAGCAAGAATTAAGAGGACTACATTCATTATTTCAGCTGAAAAATGCTTAGTTTATGATTTATAGTCAACATTAATGTAATGTCCCAAACAAGCGTTTTCAGCCCGAGTGGAGCACATTTTGACTGTTTTTTTAAAAACATCATTGTACATTGAAATTTCTGCTTGCGTATGCTTTAGAAGCAAGAATTAAGAGGACTACATTCATTATTTCAGCTGAAAAATGCTTAGTTTATGATTTATAGTCAACATTAATGAAATGTCCCCAACAGCGTTTTCAGCCCGAGTGGAGCACATTTTGACTGTTTTTTTAAAAACATCATTGTACATTGAAATTTCTGCTTGCGTATGCTTTAGAAGCAAGAATTAAGAGGACTACATTCATTATTTCAGCTGAAAAATGCTTAGTTTTTGATTTGTAGTCAACATTAATGAAATGTCCCCAACAGCGTTTTCAGCCCGAGTGGAGCGCATTTTGACTGTTTTTTTTAAAAACATCATTGTACATTGAAATTTCTGCTTGCGTATGCTTTAGAAGCAAGAATTAAGAGGACTACATTCATTATTTCAGCTGAAAAATGCTTAGTTTATGATTTATAGTCAACATTAATGTAATGTCCCAAACAAGCGTTTTCAGCCCGAGTGGAGCACATTTTGATCGTTTTTTTAAAAACATCATTGTACATTGAAATTTCTGTTTGCGTATGCTTTAGAAGCAAGAATTAAGAGGACTACATTCATTATTTCAGCTGAAAAATGCTTAGTTTATGATTTATAGTCAACATTAATGAAATGTTCCAAACAAGCGTTTTCAGCCCGAGTGGAGCACATTTTGACCCTTTTTTTAAAAACATCATTGTACATTGAAATTTCTGTTTGTGTATGCTTTAGAAGCAAGAATTAAGAGGACTACATTCATTATTTCAGCTGAAAAATGCTTAGTTTATGATTTATAGTCAACATTAATGTAATGTCCCAAACAAGCGTTTTCAGCCCGAGTGGAGCACATTTTGACCGTTTTTTTAAAAACATCATTGTACATTGAAATTTCTGTTTGCGTATGCTTTAGAAGCAAGAATTAAGAGGACTACATTCATTATTTCAGCTGAAAAATGCTTCGTTTATGATTTATAGTCAACATTAATGAAATGTCCCCAACAGCGTTTTCAGCCCGAGTGGAGCACATTTTGACTGTTTTTTTTAAAAACATCATTGTACATTGAAATTTCTGCTTGCGTATGCTTTAGAAGCAAGAATTAAGAGGACTACATTCATTATTTCAGCTGAAAAATGCTTAGTTTATGATTTATAGTCAACATTAATGAAATGTTCCAAACAAGCGTTTTCAGCCCGAGTGGAGCACATTTTGACCCTTTTTTTAAAAACATCATTGTACATTGAAATTTCTGCTTGCGTATGCTTTAGAAGCAAGAATTAAGAGGACTACATTCATTATTTCAGCTGAAAAATGCTTAGTTTATGATTTATAGTCAACATTAATGTCATGTCCCAAACAAGCGTTTTCAGCCCGAGTGGAGCACATTTTGACTGTTTTTTTAAAAACATCATTGTACATTGAAATTTCTGCTTGCGTATGCTTTAGAAGCAAGAATTAAGAGGACTACATTCATTATTTCAGCTGAAAAATGCTTAGTTTATGATTTATAGTCAACATTAATGTCATGTCCCAAACAAGCGTTTTCAGCCCGAGTGGAGCACATTTTGACTGTTTTTTTAAAAACATCATTGTACATTGAAATTTCTGCTTGCGTATGCTTTAGAAGCAAGAATTAAGAGGACTACATTCATTATTTCAGCTGAAAAATGCTTAGTTTATGATTTATAGTCAACATTAATGAAATGTTCCAAACAAGCGTTTTCAGCCCGAGTGGAGCACATTTTGACCCTTTTTTTAAAAACATCATTGTACATTGAAATTTCTGCTTGCGTATGCTTTAGAAGCAAGAATTAAGAGGACTACATTCATTATTTCAGCTGAAAAATGCTTAGTTTATGATTTATAGTCAACATTAATGAAATGTCCCCAACAGCGTTTTCAGCCCGAGTGGAGCACATTTTGACAGTTTTTTTTAAAAACATCATTGTACATTGAAATTTCTGCTTGCGTATGCTTTAGAAGCAAGAATTAAGAGGACTACATTCATTATTTCAGCTGAAAAATGCTTAGTTTTTGATTTGTAGTCAACATTAATGAAATGTCCCCAACAGCGTTTTCAGCCCGAGTGGAGCGCATTTTGACTGTTTTTTTTAAAAACATCATTGTACATTGAAATTTCTGCTTGCGTATGCTTTAGAAGCAAGAATTAAGAGGACTACATTCATTATTTCAGCTGAAAAATGCTTAGTTTATGATTTATAGTCAACATTAAGGAAATGTTCCGAACAAGCGTTTTCAGCCCGAGTGGAGCACATTTTGACCGTTTTTTTAAAAACATCATTGTACATTGAAATTTCTGCTTGCGTATGCTTTAGAAGCAAGAATTAAGAGGACTACATTCATTATTTCAGCTGAAAAATGCTTAGTTTATGATTTATAGTCAACATTAATGAAATGTCCCCAACAGCGTTTTCAGACCGAGTGGAGCACATTTTGACAGTTTTTTTTAAAAACATCATTGTACATTGAAATTTCTGCTTGCGTATGCTTTAGAAGCAAGAATTAAGAGGACTACATTCATTATTTCAGCTGAAAAATGCTTAGTTTATGATTTATAGTCAACATTAATGAAATGTTCCAAACAAGCGTTTTCAGCCCGAGTGGAGCACATTTTGACCGTTTTTTTAAAAACATCATTGTACATTGAAATTTCTGTTTGTGTATGCTTTAGAAGCAAGAATTAAGAGGACTACATTCATTATTTCAGCTGAAAAATGCTTAGTTTATGATTTATAGTCAACATTAATGTAATGTCCCAAACAAGCGTTTTCAGCCCGAGTGGAGCACATTTTGACAGTTTTTTTAAAAACATCATTGTACATTGAAATTTCTGTTTGCGTATGCTTTAGAAGCAAGAATTAAGAGGACTACATTCATTATTTCAGCTGAAAAATGCTTAGTTTATGATTTATAGTCAACATTAATGAAATGTCCCCAACAGCGTTTTCAGCCCGAGTGGAGCACATTTTGACTGTTTTTTTAAAAACATCATTGTACATTGAAATTTCTGCTTGCGTATGCTTTAGAAGCGAGAATTAAGAGGACTACATTCATTATTTCAGCTGAAAAATGCTTAGTTTATGATTTATAGTCAACATTAATGAAATGTCCCCAACAGCGTTTTCAGCCCGAGTGGAGCACATTTTGACAGTTTTTTTTAAAAACATCATTGTACATTGAAATTTCTGCTTGCGTATGCTTTAGAAGCAAGAATTAAGAGGACTACATTCATTATTTCAGCTGAAAAATGCTTAATTTTTGATTTGTAGTCAACATTAATGAAATGTCCCCAACAGCGTTTTCAGCCCGAGTGGAGCGCATTTTGACTGTTTTTTTTAAAAACATCATTGTACATTGAAATTTCTGCTTGCGTATGCTTTAGAAGCAAGAATTAAGAGGACTACATTCATTATTTCAGCTGAAAAATGCTTAGTTTATGATTTATAGTCAACATTAAGGAAATGTTCCGAACAAGCGTTTTCAGCCCGAGTGGAGCACATTTTGACCGTTTTTTTAAAAACATCATTGTACATTGAAATTTCTGCTTGCGTATGCTTTAGAAGCAAGAATTAAGAGGACTACATTCATTATTTCAGCTGAAAAATGCTTAGTTTATGATTTATAGTCAACATTAATGAAATGTCCCCAACAGCGTTTTCAGCCCGAGTGGAGCACATTTTGACAGTTTTTTTTAAAAACATCATTGTACATTGAAATTTCTGCTTGCGTATGCTTTAGAAGCAAGAATTAAGAGGACTACATTCATTATTTCAGCTGAAAAATGCTTAGTTTATGATTTATAGTCAACATTAATGAAATGTTCCAAACAAGCGTTTTCAGCCCGAGTGGAGCACATTTTGACCGTTTTTTTAAAAACATCATTGTACATTGAAATTTCTGTTTGTGTATGCTTTAGAAGCAAGAATTAAGAGGACTACATTCATTATTTCAGCTGAAAAATGCTTAGTTTATGATTTATAGTCAACATTAATGTAATGTCCCAAACAAGCGTTTTCAGCCCGAGTGGAGCACATTTTGACCGTTTTTTTAAAAACATCATTGTACATTGAAATTTCTGTTTGCGTATGCTTTAGAAGCAAGAATTAAGAGGACTACATTCATTATTTCAGCTGAAAAATTCTTAGTTTATGATTTATAGTCAACATTAATGAAATGTCCCCAACAGCGTTTTCAGCCCGAGTGGAGCACATTTTGACTGTTTTTTTTAAAAACATCATTGTACATTGAAATTTCTGCTTGCGTATGCTTTAGAAGCAAGAATTAAGAGGATTACATTCATTATTTCAGCTGAAAAATGCTTAGTTTATGATTTATAGTCAACATTAATGAAATGTTCCAAACAAGCGTTTTCAGCCCGAGTGGAGCACATTTTGACCGTTTTTTTAAAAACATCATTGTACATTGAAATTTCTGTTTGTGTATGCTTTAGAAGCAAGAATTAAGAGGACTACATTCATTATTTCAGCTGAAAAATGCTTAGTTTATGATTTATAGTCAACATTAATGTAATGTCCCAAACAAGCGTTTTCAGCCCGAGTGGAGCACATTTTGACTGTTTTTTTAAAAACATCATTGTACATTGAAATTTCTGCTTGCGTATGCTTTAGAAGCAAGAATTAAGAGGACTACATTCATTATTTCAGCTGAAAAATGCTTAGTTTTTGATTTGTAGTCAACATTAATGAAATGTCCCCAACAGCGTTTTCAGCCCGAGTGGAGCGCATTTTGACTGTTTTTTTTAAAAACATCATTGTACATTGAAATTTCTGCTTGCGTATGCTTTAGAAGCAAGAATTAAGAGGACTACATTCATTATTTCAGCTGAAAAATGCTTAGTTTATGATTTATAGTCAACATTAAGGAAATGTTCCGAACAAGCGTTTTCAGCCCGAGTGGAGCACATTTTGACCGTTTTTTTAAAAACATCATTGTACATTCAAATTTCTGTTTGCGTATGCTTTAGAAGCAAGAATTAAGAGGACTACATTCATTATTTCAGCTGAAAAATGCTTAGTTTATGATTTATAGTCAACATTAATGTAATGTCCCAAACAAGCGTTTTCAGCCCGAGTGGAGCACATTTTGACTGTTTTTTTAAAAACATCATTGTACATTGAAATTTCTGCTTGCGTATGCTTTAGAAGGAAGAATTAAGAGGACTACATTCATTATTTCAGCTGAAAAATGCTTAGTTTATGATTTATAGTCAACATTAATGAAATGTCCCCAACAGCGTTTTCAGCCCGAGTGGAGCACATTTTGACTGTTTTTTTAAAAACATCATTGTACATTGAAATTTCTGCTTGCGTATGCTTTAGAAGCAAGAATTAAGAGGACTACATTCATTATTTCAGCTGAAAAATGCTTAGTTTTTGATTTGTAGTCAACATTAATGAAATGTCCCCAACAGCGTTTTCAGCCCGAGTGGAGCACATTTTGACTGTTTTTTTTAAAAACATCATTGTACATTGAAATTTCTGCTTGCGTATGCTTTAGAAGCAAGAATTAAGAGGACTACATTCATTATTTCAGCTGAAAAATGCTTAGTTTATGATTTATAGTCAACATTAATGTAATGTCCCAAACAAGCGTTTTCAGCCCGAGTGGAGCACATTTTGATCGTTTTTTTAAAAACATCATTGTACATTGAAATTTCTGCTTGCGTATGCTTTAGAAGCAAGAATTAAGAGGACTACATTCATTATTTCAGCTGAAAAATGCTTAGTTTATGATTTATAGTCAACATTAATGAAATGTTCCAAACAAGCGTTTTCAGCCCGAGTGGAGCACATTTTGACCCTTTTTTTAAAAACATCATTGTACATTGAAATTTCTGTTTGTGTATGCTTTAGAAGCAAGAATTAAGAGGACTACATTCATTATTTCAGCTGAAAAATGCTTAGTTTATGATTTATAGTCAACATTAATGTAATGTCCCAAACAAGCGTTTTCAGCCCGAGTGGAGCACATTTTGACCGTTTTTTTAAAAACATCATTGTACATTGAAATTTCTGTTTGCGTATGCTTTAGAAGCAAGAATTAAGAGGACTACATTCATTATTTCAGCTGAAAAATGCTTCGTTTATGATTTATAGTCAACATTAATGAAATGTCCCCAACAGCGTTTTCAGCCCGAGTGGAGCACATTTTGACTGTTTTTTTTAAAAACATCATTGTACATTGAAATTTCTGCTTGCGTATGCTTTAGAAGCAAGAATTAAGAGGACTACATTCATTATTTCAGCTGAAAAATGCTTAGTTTATGATTTATAGTCAACATTAATGAAATGTTCCAAACAAGCGTTTTCAGCCCGAGTGGAGCACATTTTGACCCTTTTTTTAAAAACATCATTGTACATTGAAATTTCTGCTTGCGTATGCTTTAGAAGCAAGAATTAAGAGGACTACATTCATTATTTCAGCTGAAAAATGCTTAGTTTATGATTTATAGTCAACATTAATGTCATGTCCCAAACAAGCGTTTTCAGCCCGAGTGGAGCACATTTTGACTGTTTTTTTAAAAACATCATTGTACATTGAAATTTCTGCTTGCGTATGCTTTAGAAGCAAGAATTAAGAGGACTACATTCATTATTTCAGCTGAAAAATGCTTAGTTTATGATTTATAGTCAACATTAATGTCATGTCCCAAACAAGCGTTTTCAGCCCGAGTGGAGCACATTTTGACTGTTTTTTTAAAAACATCATTGTACATTGAAATTTCTGCTTGCGTATGCTTTAGAAGCAAGAATTAAGAGGACTACATTCATTATTTCAGCTGAAAAATGCTTAGTTTATGATTTATAGTCAACATTAATGAAATGTTCCAAACAAGCGTTTTCAGCCCGAGTGGAGCACATTTTGACCCTTTTTTTAAAAACATCATTGTACATTGAAATTTCTGCTTGCGTATGCTTTAGAAGCAAGAATTAAGAGGACTACATTCATTATTTCAGCTGAAAAATGCTTAGTTTATGATTTATAGTCAACATTAATGAAATGTCCCCAACAGCGTTTTCAGCCCGAGTGGAGCACATTTTGACAGTTTTTTTTAAAAACATCATTGTACATTGAAATTTCTGCTTGCGTATGCTTTAGAAGCAAGAATTAAGAGGACTACATTCATTATTTCAGCTGAAAAATGCTTAGTTTTTGATTTGTAGTCAACATTAATGAAATGTCCCCAACAGCGTTTTCAGCCCGAGTGGAGCGCATTTTGACTGTTTTTTTTAAAAACATCATTGTACATTGAAATTTCTGCTTGCGTATGCTTTAGAAGCAAGAATTAAGAGGACTACATTCATTATTTCAGCTGAAAAATGCTTAGTTTATGATTTATAGTCAACATTAAGGAAATGTTCCGAACAAGCGTTTTCAGCCCGAGTGGAGCACATTTTGACCGTTTTTTTAAAAACATCATTGTACATTGAAATTTCTGCTTGCGTATGCTTTAGAAGCAAGAATTAAGAGGACTACATTCATTATTTCAGCTGAAAAATGCTTAGTTTATGATTTATAGTCAACATTAATGAAATGTCCCCAACAGCGTTTTCAGCCCGAGTGGAGCACATTTTGACAGTTTTTTTTAAAAACATCATTGTACATTGAAATTTCTGCTTGCGTATGCTTTAGAAGCAAGAATTAAGAGGACTACATTCATTATTTCAGCTGAAAAATGCTTAGTTTATGATTTATAGTCAACATTAATGAAATGTTCCAAACAAGCGTTTTCAGCCCGAGTGGAGCACATTTTGACCGTTTTTTTAAAAACATCATTGTACATTGAAATTTCTGTTTGTGTATGCTTTAGAAGCAAGAATTAAGAGGACTACATTCATTATTTCAGCTGAAAAATGCTTAGTTTATGATTTATAGTCAACATTAATGTAATGTCCCAAACAAGCGTTTTCAGCCCGAGTGGAGCACATTTTGACCGTTTTTTTAAAA
Organism: Hippichthys cyanospilos; assembly: GCF_059441005.1. Lineage (NCBI taxonomy): Eukaryota > Metazoa > Chordata > Actinopteri > Syngnathiformes > Syngnathidae > Hippichthys > Hippichthys cyanospilos. The sequence continues at coordinate 65,974 of NW_028283424.1, read as the reverse complement.
ACATCATTGTACATTGAAATTTCTGTTTGCGTATGCTTTAGAAGCAAGAATTAAGAGGACTACATTCATTATTTCAGCTGAAAAATTCTTAGTTTATGATTTATAGTCAACATTAATGAAATGTCCCCAACAGCGTTTTCAGCCCGAGTGGAGCACATTTTGACTGTTTTTTTTAAAAACATCATTGTACATTGAAATTTCTGCTTGCGTATGCTTTAGAAGCAAGAATTAAGAGGATTACATTCATTATTTCAGCTGAAAAATGCTTAGTTTATGATTTATAGTCAACATTAATGAAATGTTCCAAACAAGCGTTTTCAGCCCGAGTGGAGCACATTTTGACCGTTTTTTTAAAAACATCATTGTACATTGAAATTTCTGTTTGTGTATGCTTTAGAAGCAAGAATTAAGAGGACTACATTCATTATTTCAGCTGAAAAATGCTTAGTTTATGATTTATAGTCAACATTAATGTAATGTCCCAAACAAGCGTTTTCAGCCCGAGTGGAGCACATTTTGACCGTTTTTTTAAAAACATCATTGTACATTGAAATTTCTGTTTGCGTATGCTTTAGAAGCAAGAATTAAGAGGACTACATTCATTATTTCAGCTGAAAAATGCTTAGTTTATGATTTATAGTCAACATTAATGTCATGTCCCAAACAAGCGTTTTCAGCCCGAGTGGAGCACATTTTGACTGTTTTTTTAAAAACATCATTGTACATTGAAATTTCTGCTTGCGTATGCTTTAGAAGCAAGAATTAAGAGGACTACATTCATTATTTCAGCTGAAAAATGCTTAGTTTATGATTTATAGTCAACATTAATGTCATGTCCCAAACAAGCGTTTTCAGCCCGAGTGGAGCACATTTTGACTGTTTTTTTAAAAACATCATTGTACATTGAAATTTCTGCTTGCGTATGCTTTAGAAGCAAGAATTAAGAGGACTACATTCATTATTTCAGCTGAAAAATGCTTAGTTTATGATTTATAGTCAACATTAATGAAATGTTCCAAACAAGCGTTTTCAGCCCGAGTGGAGCACATTTTGACTGTTTTTTTAAAAACATCATTGTACATTGAAATTTCTGCTTGCGTATGCTTTAGAAGCAAGAATTAAGAGGACTACATTCATTATTTCAGCTGAAAAATGCTTAGTTTATGATTTATAGTTAACATTAATGTAATGTCCCAAACAAGCGTTTTCAGCCCGAGTGGAGCACATTTTGACTGTTTTTTTAAAAACATCATTGTACATTGAAATTTCTGCTTGCGTATGCTTTAGAAGCGAGAATTAAGAGGACTACATTCATTATTTCAGCTGAAAAATGCTTAGTTTATGATTTATAGTCAACATTAATGAAATGTTCCAAACAAGCGTTTTCAGCCCGAGTGGAGCACATTTTGACCCTTTTTTTAAAAACATCATTGTACATTGAAATTTCTGCTTGCGTATGCTTTAGAAGCAAGAATTAAGAGGACTACATTCATTATTTCAGCTGAAAAATGCTTAGTTTATGATTTATAGTCAACATTAATGTAATGTCCCAAACAAGCGTTTTCAGCCCGAGTGGAGCACATTTTGACTGTTTTTTTAAAAACATCATTGTACATTGAAATTTCTGCTTGCGTATGCTTTAGAAGCAAGAATTAAGAGGACTACATTCATTATTTCAGCTGAAAAATGCTTAGTTTATGATTTATAGTCAACATTAATGAAATGTCCCCAACAGCGTTTTCAGCCCGAGTGGAGCACATTTTGACTGTTTTTTTTAAAAACATCATTGTACATTGAAATTTCTGCTTGCGTATGCTTTAGAAGCAAGAATTAAGAGGACTACATTCATTATTTCAGCTGAAAAATGCTTAGTTTATGATTTATAGTCAACATTAAGGAAATGTTCCGAACAAGCGTTTTCAGCCCGAGTGGAGCACATTTTGACCGTTTTTTTAAAAACATCATTGTACATTGAAATTTCTGCTTGCGTATGCTTTAGAAGCAAGAATTAAGAGGACTACATTCATTATTTCAGCTGAAAAATGCTTAGTTTATGATTTATAGTCAACATTAAGGAAATGTTCCGAACAAGCGTTTTCAGCCCGAGTGGAGCACATTTTGACCGTTTTTTTAAAAACATCATTGTACATTGAAATTTCTGTTTGCGTATGCTTTAGAAGCAAGAATTAAGAGGACTACATTCATTATTTCAGCTGAAAAATGCTTAGTTTATGATTTATAGTCAACATTAATGAAATGTTCCAAACAAGCGTTTTCAGCCCGAGTGGAGCACATTTTGACTGTTTTTTTAAAAACATCATTGTACATTGAAATTTCTGCTTGCGTATGCTTTAGAAGCAAGAATTAAGAGGACTACATTCATTATTTCAGCTGAAAAATGCTTAGTTTATGATTTATAGTTAACATTAATGTAATGTCCCAAACAAGCGTTTTCAGCCCGAGTGGAGCACATTTTGACTGTTTTTTTAAAAACATCATTGTACATTGAAATTTCTGCTTGCGTATGCTTTAGAAGCGAGAATTAAGAGGACTACATTCATTATTTCAGCTGAAAAATGCTTAGTTTATGATTTATAGTCAACATTAATGAAATGTTCCAAACAAGCGTTTTCAGCCCGAGTGGAGCACATTTTGACCCTTTTTTTAAAAACATCATTGTACATTGAAATTTCTGCTTGCGTATGCTTTAGAAGCAAGAATTAAGAGGACTACATTCATTATTTCAGCTGAAAAATGCTTAGTTTATGATTTATAGTCAACATTAATGTAATGTCCCAAACAAGCGTTTTCAGCCCGAGTGGAGCACATTTTGACTGTTTTTTTAAAAACATCATTGTACATTGAAATTTCTGCTTGCGTATGCTTTAGAAGCAAGAATTAAGAGGACTACATTCATTATTTCAGCTGAAAAATGCTTAGTTTATGATTTATAGTCAACATTAATGAAATGTCCCCAACAGCGTTTTCAGCCCGAGTGGAGCACATTTTGACTGTTTTTTTTAAAAACATCATTGTACATTGAAATTTCTGCTTGCGTATGCTTTAGAAGCAAGAATTAAGAGGACTACATTCATTATTTCAGCTGAAAAATGCTTAGTTTATGATTTATAGTCAACATTAAGGAAATGTTCCGAACAAGCGTTTTCAGCCCGAGTGGAGCACATTTTGACCGTTTTTTTAAAAACATCATTGTACATTGAAATTTCTGCTTGCGTATGCTTTAGAAGCAAGAATTAAGAGGACTACATTCATTATTTCAGCTGAAAAATGCTTAGTTTATGATTTATAGTTAACATTAATGTCATGTCCCAAACAAGCGTTTTCAGCCCGAGTGGAGCACATTTTGACTGTTTTTTTAAAAACATCATTGTACATTGAAATTTCTGCTTGCGTATGCTTTAGAAGCGAGAATTAAGAGGACTACATTCATTATTTCAGCTGAAAAATGCTTAGTTTATGATTTATAGTCAACATTAATGAAATGTTCCAAACAAGCGTTTTCAGCCCGAGTGGAGCACATTTTGACCCTTTTTTTAAAAACATCATTGTACATTGAAATTTCTGCTTGCGTATGCTTTAGAAGCAAGAATTAAGAGGACTACATTCATTATTTCAGCTGAAAAATGCTTAGTTTATGATTTATAGTCAACATTAATGTAATGTCCCAAACAAGCGTTTTCAGCCCGAGTGGAGCACATTTTGACTGTTTTTTTAAAAACATCATTGTACATTGAAATTTCTGCTTGCGTATGCTTTAGAAGCAAGAATTAAGAGGACTACATTCATTATTTCAGCTGAAAAATGCTTAGTTTATGATTTATAGTCAACATTAATGAAATGTCCCCAACAGCGTTTTCAGCCCGAGTGGAGCACATTTTGACTGTTTTTTTAAAAACATCATTGTACATTGAAATTTCTGCTTGCGTATGCTTTAGAAGCAAGAATTAAGAGGACTACATTCATTATTTCAGCTGAAAAATGCTTAGTTTTTGATTTGTAGTCAACATTAATGAAATGTCCCCAACAGCGTTTTCAGCCCGAGTGGAGCGCATTTTGACTGTTTTTTTTAAAAACATCATTGTACATTGAAATTTCTGCTTGCGTATGCTTTAGAAGCAAGAATTAAGAGGACTACATTCATTATTTCAGCTGAAAAATGCTTAGTTTATGATTTATAGTCAACATTAAGGAAATGTTCCGAACAAGCGTTTTCAGCCCGAGTGGAGCACATTTTGACCGTTTTTTTAAAAACATCATTGTACATTGAAATTTCTGTTTGCGTATGCTTTAGAAGCAAGAATTAAGAGGACTACATTCATTATTTCAGCTGAAAAATGCTTAGTTTATGATTTATAGTCAACATTAATGTAATGTCCCAAACAAGCGTTTTCAGCCCGAGTGGAGCACATTTTGACTGTTTTTTTAAAAACATCATTGTACATTGAAATTTCTGCTTGCGTATGCTTTAGAAGCAAGAATTAAGAGGACTACATTCATTATTTCAGCTGAAAAATGCTTAGTTTATGATTTATAGTCAACATTAATGAAATGTTCCAAACAAGCGTTTTCAGCCCGAGTGGAGCACATTTTGACTGTTTTTTTAAAAACATCATTGTACATTGAAATTTCTGCTTGCGTATGCTTTAGAAGCAAGAATTAAGAGGACTACATTCATTATTTCAGCTGAAAAATGCTTAGTTTTTGATTTGTAGTCAACATTAATGAAATGTCCCCAACAGCGTTTTCAGCCCGAGTGGAGCGCATTTTGACTGTTTTTTTTAAAAACATCATTGTACATTGAAATTTCTGCTTGCGTATGCTTTAGAAGCAAGAATTAAGAGGACTACATTCATTATTTCAGCTGAAAAATGCTTAGTTTATGATTTATAGTCAACATTAAGGAAATGTTCCGAACAAGCGTTTGTTTTCAGCCCGAGTGGAGCACATTTTGACTGTTTTTTTTAAAAACATCATTGTACATTGAAATTTCTGCTTGCGTATGCTTTAGAAGCAAGAATTAAGAGGACTACATTCATTATTTCAGCTGAAAAATGCTTAGTTTATGATTTATAGTCAACATTAATGAAATGTTCCAAACAAGCGTTTTCAGCCCGAGTGGAGCACATTTTGACCCTTTTTTTAAAAACATCATTGTACATTGAAATTTCTGCTTGCGTATGTTTTAGAAGCAAGAATTAAGAGGACTACATTCATTATTTCAGCTGAAAAATGCTTAGTTTATGATTTATAGTCAACATTAATGTCATGTCCCAAACAAGCGTTTTCAGCCCGAGTGGAGCACATTTTGACTGTTTTTTTAAAAACATCATTGTACATTGAAATTTCTGCTTGCGTATGCTTTAGAAGCAAGAATTAAGAGGACTACATTCATTATTTCAGCTGAAAAATGCTTAGTTTATGATTTATAGTCAACATTAATGAAATGTTCCAAACAAGCGTTTTCAGCCCGAGTGGAGCACATTTTGACCCTTTTTTTAAAAACATCATTGTACATTGAAATTTCTGCTTGCGTATGCTTTAGAAGCAAGAATTAAGAGGACTACATTCATTATTTCAGCTGAAAAATGCTTAGTTTATGATTTATAGTTAACATTAATGTCATGTCCCAAACAAGCGTTTTCAGCCCGAGTGGAGCACATTTTGACTGTTTTTTTAAAAACATCATTGTACATTGAAATTTCTGCTTGCGTATGCTTTAGAAGCGAGAATTAAGAGGACTACATTCATTATTTCAGCTGAAAAATGCTTAGTTTATGATTTATAGTCAACATTAATGAAATGTTCCAAACAAGCGTTTTCAGCCCGAGTGGAGCACATTTTGACCCTTTTTTTAAAAACATCATTGTACATTGAAATTTCTGCTTGCGTATGCTTTAGAAGCAAGAATTAAGAGGACTACATTCATTATTTCAGCTGAAAAATGCTTAGTTTATGATTTATAGTCAACATTAATGTCATGTCCCAAACAAGCGTTTTCAGCCCGAGTGGAGCACATTTTGACTGTTTTTTTAAAAACATCATTGTACATTGAAATTTCTGCTTGCGTATGCTTTAGAAGCAAGAATTAAGAGGACTACATTCATTATTTCAGCTGAAAAATGCTTAGTTTATGATTTATAGTCAACATTAATGAAATGTCCCCAACAGCGTTTTCAGCCCGAGTGGAGCACATTTTGACTGTTTTTTTAAAAACATCATTGTACATTGAAATTTCTGCTTGCGTATGCTTTAGAAGCAAGAATTAAGAGGACTACATTCATTATTTCAGCTGAAAAATGCTTAGTTTTTGATTTGTATTCAACATTAATGAAATGTCCCCAACAGCGTTTTCAGCCCGAGTGGAGCGCATTTTGACTGTTTTTTTTAAAAACATCATTGTACATTGAAATTTCTGCTTGCGTATGCTTTAGAAGCAAGAATTAAGAGGACTACATTCATTATTTCAGCTGAAAAATGCTTAGTTTATGATTTATAGTCAACATTAATGAAATGTCCCCAACAGCGTTTTCAGCCCGAGTGGAGCACATTTTGACTGTTTTTTTAAAAACATCATTGTACATTGAAATTTCTGCTTGCGTATGCTTTAGAAGCAAGAATTAAGAGGACTACATTCATTATTTCAGCTGAAAAATGCTTAGTTTATGATTTATAGTCAACATTAATGAAATGTTCCAAACAAGCGTTTTCAGCCCGAGTGGAGCACATTTTGACCCTTTTTTTAAAAACATCATTGTACATTGAAATTTCTGCTTGCGTATGCTTTAGAAGCAAGAATTAAGAGGACTACATTCATTATTTCAGCTGAAAAATGCTTAGTTTATGATTTATAGTCAACATTAATGTCATGTCCCAAACAAGCGTTTTCAGCCCGAGTGGAGCACATTTTGACTGTTTTTTTAAAAACATCATTGTACATTGAAATTTCTGCTTGCGTATGCTTTAGAAGCAAGAATTAAGAGGACTACATTCATTATTTCAGCTGAAAAATGCTTAGTTTATGATTTATAGTCAACATTAATGAAATGTTCCAAACAAGCGTTTTCAGCCCGAGTGGAGCACATTTTGACCCTTTTTTTAAAAACATCATTGTACATTGAAATTTCTGCTTGCGTATGCTTTAGAAGCAAGAATTAAGAGGACTACATTCATTATTTCAGCTGAAAAATGCTTAGTTTATGATTTATAGTTAACATTAATGTCATGTCCCAAACAAGCGTTTTCAGCCCGAGTGGAGCACATTTTGACCCTTTTTTTAAAAACATCATTGTACATTGAAATTTCTGCTTGCGTATGCTTTAGAAGCAAGAATTAAGAGGACTACATTCATTATTTCAGCTGAAAAATGCTTAGTTTATGATTTATAGTTAACATTAATGTCATGTCCCAAACAAGCGTTTTCAGCCCGAGTGGAGCACATTTTGACTGTTTTTTTAAAAACATCATTGTACATTGAAATTTCTGCTTGCGTATGCTTTAGAAGCGAGAATTAAGAGGACTACATTCATTATTTCAGCTGAAAAATGCTTAGTTTATGATTTATAGTCAACATTAATGAAATGTTCCAAACAAGCGTTTTCAGCCCGAGTGGAGCACATTTTGACCCTTTTTTTAAAAACATCATTGTACATTGAAATTTCTGCTTGCGTATGCTTTAGAAGCAAGAATTAAGAGGACTACATTCATCTTTTCAGCTGAAAAATGCTTAGTTTATGATTTATAGTCAACATTAATGAAATGTCCCCAACAGCGTTTTCAGCCCGAGTGGAGCACATTTTGACAGTTTTTTTTAAAAACATCATTGTACATTGAAATTTCTGCTTGCGTATGCTTTAGAAGCAAGAATTAAGAGGACTACATTCATTATTTCAGCTGAAAAATGCTTAGTTTATGATTTATAGTTAACATTAATGTCATGTCCCAAACAAGCGTTTTCAGCCCGAGTGGAGCACATTTTGACCCTTTTTTTAAAAACATCATTGTACATTGAAATTTCTGCTTGCGTATGCTTTAGAAGCAAGAATTAAGAGGACTACATTCATTATTTCAGCTGAAAAATGCTTAGTTTATGATTTATAGTTAACATTAATGTCATGTCCCAAACAAGCGTTTTCAGCCCGAGTGGAGCACATTTTGACTGTTTTTTTAAAAACATCATTGTACATTGAAATTTCTGCTTGCGTATGCTTTAGAAGCGAGAATTAAGAGGACTACATTCATTATTTCAGCTGAAAAATGCTTAGTTTATGATTTATAGTCAACATTAATGAAATGTTCCAAACAAGCGTTTTCAGCCCGAGTGGAGCACATTTTGACCCTTTTTTTAAAAACATCATTGTACATTGAAATTTCTGCTTGCGTATGCTTTAGAAGCAAGAATTAAGAGGACTACATTCATCTTTTCAGCTGAAAAATGCTTAGTTTATGATTTATAGTCAACATTAATGAAATGTCCCCAACAGCGTTTTCAGCCCGAGTGGAGCACATTTTGACAGTTTTTTTTAAAAACATCATTGTACATTGAAATTTCTGCTTGCGTATGCTTTAGAAGCAAGAATTAAGAGGACTACATTCATAATTTCAGCTGAAAAATGCGTAGTTTATGATTTATAGTCAACATTAATGTAATGTCCCAAACAAGCGTTTTCAGCCCGAGTGGAGCACATTTTGACTGTTTTTTTAAAAACATCATTGTACATTGAAATTTCTGCTTGCGTATGCTTTAGAAGCAAGAATTAAGAGGACTACATTCATTATTTCAGCTGAAAAATGCTTAGTTTATGATTTATAGTCAACATTAATGAAATGTCCCCAACAGCGTTTTCAGCCCGAGTGGAGCACATTTTGACTGTTTTTTTAAAAACATCATTGTACATTGAAATTTCTGCTTGCGTATGCTTTAGAAGCAAGAATTAAGAGGACTACATTCATTATTTCAGCTGAAAAATGCTTAGTTTTTGATTTGTAGTCAACATTAATGAAATGTCCCCAACAGCGTTTTCAGCCCGAGTGGAGCGCATTTTGACTGTTTTTTTTAAAAACATCATTGTACATTGAAATTTCTGCTTGCGTATGCTTTAGAAGCAAGAATTAAGAGGACTACATTCATTATTTCAGCTGAAAAATGCTTAGTTTATGATTTATAGTCAACATTAAGGAAATGTTCCGAACAAGCGTTTTCAGCCCGAGTGGAGCACATTTTGACCGTTTTTTTAAAAACATCATTGTACATTGAAATTTCTGTTTGCGTATGCTTTAGAAGCAAGAATTAAGAGGACTACATTCATTATTTCAGCTGAAAAATGCTTAGTTTATGATTTATAGTCAACATTAATGTAATGTCCCAAACAAGCGTTTTCAGCCCGAGTGGAGCACATTTTGACTGTTTTTTTAAAAACATCATTGTACATTGAAATTTCTGCTTGCGTATGCTTTAGAAGCAAGAATTAAGAGGACTACATTTATTATTTCAGCTGAAAAATGCTTAGTTTATGATTTATAGTCAACATTAATGTAATGTCCCAAACAAGCGTTTTCAGCCCGAGTGGAGCACATTTTGACTGTTTTTTTAAAAACATCATTGTACATTGAAATTTCTGCTTGCGTATGCTTTAGAAGCAAGAATTAAGAGGACTACATTCATTATTTCAGCTGAAAAATGCTTAGTTTATGATTTATAGTCAACATTGATGAAATGTCCCCAACAGCGTTTTCAGCCCGAGTGGAGCACATTTTGACTGTTTTTTTAAAAACATCATCGTACATTGAAATTTCTGCTTGCGTATGCTTTAGAAGCAAGAATTAAGAGGACTACATTCATTATTTCAGCTGAAAAATGCTTAGTTTTTGATTTGTAGTCAACATTGATGAAATGTCCCCAACAGCGTTTTCAGCCCGAGTGGAGCGCATTTTGACTGTTTTTTTTAAAAACATTATTGTACATTGAAATTTCTGCTTGCGTATGCTTTAGAAGCGAGAATTACGAGGACTACATTCATTATTTCAGCTGAAAAATGCTTAGTTTATGATTTATAGTCAACATTAATGAAATGTTCCAAACAAGCGTTTTCAGCCCGAGTGGAGCACATTTTGACCCTTTTTTTAAAAACATCATTGTACATTGAAATTTCTGCTTGCGTATGCTTTAGAAGCAAGAATTAAGAGGACTACATTCATTATTTCAGCTGAAAAATGCTTAGTTTATGATTTATAGTCAACATTAATGTAATGTCCCAAACAAGCGTTTTCAGCCCGAGTGGAGCACATTTTGACTGTTTTTTTAAAAACATCATTGTACATTAAAATTTCTGCTTGCGTATGCTTTAGAAGCAAGAATTAAGAGGACTACATTCATTATTTCAGCTGAAAAATGCTTATTTTTTGATTTGTAGTCAACATTAATGAAATGTCCCCAACAGCGTTTTCAGCCCGAGTGGAGCGCATTTTGACTGTTTTTTTTAAAAACATCATTGTACATTGAAATTTCTGCTTGCGTATGCTTTAGAAGCAAGAATTAAGAGGACTACATTCATTATTTCAGCTGAAAAATGCTTAGTTTATGATTTATAGTCAACATTAAGGAAATGTTCCGAACAAGCGTTTTCAGCCCGAGTGGAGCACATTTTGACCGTTTTTTTAAAAACATCATTGTACATTCAAATTTCTGTTTGCGTATGCTTTAGAAGCAAGAATTAAGAGGACTACATTCATTATTTCAGCTGAAAAATGCTTAGTTTATGATTTATAGTCAACATTAATGTAATGTCCCAAACAAGCGTTTTCAGCCCGAGTGGAGCACATTTTGACTGTTTTTTTAAAAACATCATTGTACATTGAAATTTCTGCTTGCGTATGCTTTAGAAGGAAGAATTAAGAGGACTACATTCATTATTTCAGCTGAAAAATGCTTAGTTTATGATTTATAGTCAACATTAATGAAATGTCCCCAACAGCGTTTTCAGCCCGAGTGGAGCACATTTTGACTGTTTTTTTAAAAACATCATTGTACATTGAAATTTCTGCTTGCGTATGCTTTAGAAGCAAGAATTAAGAGGACTACATTCATTATTTCAGCTGAAAAATGCTTAGTTTTTGATTTGTAGTCAACATTAATGAAATGTCCCCAACAGCGTTTTCAGCCCGAGTGGAGCACATTTTGACAGTTTTTTTTAAAAACATCATTGTACATTGAAATTTCTGCTTGCGTATGCTTTAGAAGCAAGAATTAAGAGGACTACATTCATTATTTCAGCTGAAAAATGCTTAGTTTATGATTTATAGTCAACATTAATGTAATGTCCCAAACAAGCGTTTTCAGCCCGAGTGGAGCACATTTTGATCGTTTTTTTAAAAACATCATTGTACATTGAAATTTCTGTTTGCGTATGCTTTAGAAGCAAGAATTAAGAGGACTACATTCATTATTTCAGCTGAAAAATGCTTAGTTTATGATTTATAGTCAACATTAATGAAATGTTCCAAACAAGCGTTTTCAGCCCGAGTGGAGCACATTTTGACTGTTTTTTTAAAAACATCATTGTACATTGAAATTTCTGCTTGCGTATGCTTTAGAAGCAAGAATTAAGAGGACTACATTCATTATTTCAGCTGAAAAATGCTTAGTTTATGATTTATAGTCAACATTAATGAAATGTCCCCAACAGCGTTTTCAGCCCGAGTGGAGCACATTTTGACTGTTTTTTTAAAAACATCATTGTACATTGAAATTTCTGCTTGCGTATGCTTTAGAAGCAAGAATTAAGAGGACTACATTCATTATTTCAGCTGAAAAATGCTTAGTTTTTGATTTATAGTCAACATTAATGAAATGTCCCCAACAGCGTTTTCAGCCCGAGTGGAGCACATTTTGACTGTTTTTTTAAAAACATCATTGTACATTGAAATTTCTGCTTGCGTATGCTTTAGAAGCAAGAATTAAGAGGACTACATTCATTATTTCAGCTGAAAAATGCTTAGTTTATGATTTATAGTCAACATTAATGAAATGTTCCAAACAAGCGTTTTCAGCCCGAGTGGAGCACATTTTGACCCTTTTTTTAAAAACATCATTGTACATTGAAATTTCTGCTTGCGTATGCTTTAGAAGCAAGAATTAAGAGGACTACATTCATTATTTCAGCTGAAAAATGCTTAGTTTATGATTTATAGTCAACATTAATGTCATGTCCCAAACAAGCGTTTTCAGCCCGAGTGGAGCACATTTTGACTGTTTTTTTAAAAACATCATTGTACATTGAAATTTCTGCTTGCGTATGCTTTAGAAGCAAGAATTAAGAGGACTACATTCATTATTTCAGCTGAAAAATGCTTAGTTTATGATTTATAGTCAACATTAATGAAATGTCCCCAACAGCGTTTTCAGCCCGAGTGGAGCACATTTTGACAGTTTTTTTTAAAAACATCATTGTACATTGAAATTTCTGCTTGCGTATGCTTTAGAAGCAAGAATTAAGAGGACTACATTCATTATTTCAGCTGAAAAATGCTTAGTTTATGATTTATAGTCAACATTAATGAAATGTTCCAAACAAGCGTTTTCAGCCCGAGTGGAGCACATTTTGACCGTTTTTTTAAAAACATCATTGTACATTGAAATTTCTGTTTGTGTATGCTTTAGAAGCAAGAATTAAGAGGACTACATTCATTATTTCAGCTGAAAAATGCTTAGTTTATGATTTATAGTCAACATTAATGTAATGTCCCAAACAAGCGTTTTCAGCCCGAGTGGAGCACATTTTGACCGTTTTTTTAAAAACATCATTGTACATTGAAATTTCTGTTTGCGTATGCTTTAGAAGCAAGAATTAAGAGGACTACATTCATTATTTCAGCTGAAAAATTCTTAGTTTATGATTTATAGTCAACATTAATGAAATGTCCCCAACAGCGTTTTCAGCCCGAGTGGAGCACATTTTGACTGTTTTTTTTAAAAACATCATTGTACATTGAAATTTCTGCTTGCGTATGCTTTAGAAGCAAGAATTAAGAGGACTACATTCATTATTTCAGCTGAAAAATGCTTAGTTTATGATTTATAGTCAACATTAATGAAATGTTCCAAACAAGCGTTTTCAGCCCGAGTGGAGCACATTTTGACCCTTTTTTTAAAAACATCATTGTACATTGAAATTTCTGCTTGCGTATGCTTTAGAAGCAAGAATTAAGAGGACTACATTCATTATTTCAGCTGAAAAATGCTTAGTTTATGATTTATAGTCAACATTAATGTCATGTCCCAAACAAGCGTTTTCAGCCCGAGTGGAGCACATTTTGACTGTTTTTTTAAAAACATCATTGTACATTGAAATTTCTGCTTGCGTATGCTTTAGAAGCAAGAATTAAGAGGACTACATTCATTATTTCAGCTGAAAAATGCTTAGTTTATGATTTATAGTCAACATTAATGAAATGTTCCAAACAAGCGTTTTCAGCCCGAGTGGAGCACATTTTGACCCTTTTTTTAAAAACATCATTGTACATTGAAATTTCTGCTTGCGTATGCTTTAGAAGCAAGAATTAAGAGGACTACATTCATTATTTCAGCTGAAAAATGCTTAGTTTATGATTTATAGTTAACATTAATGTCATGTCCCAAACAAGCGTTTTCAGCCCGAGTGGAGCACATTTTGACCGTTTTTTTAAAAACATCATTGTACATTGAAATTTCTGCTTGCGTATGCTTTAGAAGCGAGAATTAAGAGGACTACATTCATTATTTCAGCTGAAAAATGCTTAGTTTATGATTTATAGTCAACATTAATGAAATGTTCCAAACAAGCGTTTTCAGCCCGAGTGGAGCACATTTTGACCCTTTTTTTAAAAACATCATTGTACATTGAAATTTCTGCTTGCGTATGCTTTAGAAGCAAGAATTAAGAGGACTACATTCATTATTTCAGCTGAAAAATGCTTAGTTTATGATTTATAGTCAACATTAATGTAATGTCCCAAACAAGCGTTTTCAGCCCGAGTGGAGCACATTTTGACTGTTTTTTTAAAAACATCATTGTACATTGAAATTTCTGCTTGCGTATGCTTTAGAAGCAAGAATTAAGAGGACTACATTCATTATTTCAGCTGAAAAATGCTTAGTTTATGATTTATAGTCAACATTAATGTAATGTCCCAAACAAGCGTTTTCAGCCCGAGTGGAGCACATTTTGACCCTTTTTTTAAAAACATCATTGTACATTGAAATTTCTGCTTGCGTATGCTTTAGAAGCAAGAATTAAGAGGACTACATTCATTATTTCAGCTGAAAAATGCTTAGTTTATGATTTATAGTCAACATTAATGAAATGTCCCCAACAGCGTTTTCAGCCCGAGTGGAGCACATTTTGACTGTTTTTTTAAAAACATCATTGTACATTGAAATTTCTGCTTGCGTATGCTTTAGAAGCAAGAATTAAGAGGACTACATTCATTATTTCAGCTGAAAAATGCTTAGTTTTTGATTTGTAGTCAACATTAATGAAATGTCCCCAACAGCGTTTTCAGCCCGAGTGGAGCGCATTTTGACTGTTTTTTTTAAAAACATCATTGTACATTGAAATTTCTGCTTGCGTATGCTTTAGAAGCAAGAATTAAGAGGACTACATTCATTATTTCAGCTGAAAAATGCTTAGTTTATGATTTATAGTCAACATTAAGGAAATGTTCCGAACAAGCGTTTTCAGCCCGAGTGGAGCACATTTTGACCGTTTTTTTAAAAACATCATTGTACATTGAAATTTCTGTTTGCGTATGCTTTAGAAGCAAGAATTAAGAGGACTACATTCATTATTTCAGCTGAAAAATGCTTAGTTTATGATTTATAGTCAACATTAATGTAATGTCCCAAACAAGCGTTTTCAGCCCGAGTGGAGCACATTTTGACTGTTTTTTTAAAAACATCATTGTACATTGAAATTTCTGCTTGCGTATGCTTTAGAAGCAAGAATTAAGAGGACTACATTCATTATTTCAGCTGAAAAATGCTTAGTTTATGATTTATAGTCAACATTAATGTAATGTCCCAAACAAGCGTTTTCAGCCCGAGTGGAGCACATTTTGACTGTTTTTTTAAAAACATCATTGTACATTGAAATTTCTGCTTGCGTATGCTTTAGAAGCAAGAATTAAGAGGACTACATTCATTATTTCAGCTGAAAAATGCTTAGTTTATGATTTATAGTCAACATTAATGAAATGTCCCCAACAGCGTTTTCAGCCCGAGTGGAGCACATTTTGACTGTTTTTTTAAAAACATCATCGTACATTGAAATTTCTGCTTGCGTATGCTTTAGAAGCAAGAATTAAGAGGACTACATTCATTATTTCAGCTGAAAAATGCTTAGTTTTTGATTTGTAGTCAACATTGATGAAATGTCCCCAACAGCGTTTTCAGCCCGAGTGGAGCGCATTTTGACTGTTTTTTTTAAAAACATTATTGTACATTGAAATTTCTGCTTGCGTATGCTTTAGAAGCGAGAATTACGAGGACTACATTCATTATTTCAGCTGAAAAATGCTTAGTTTATGATTTATAGTCAACATTAATGAAATGTTCCAAACAAGCGTTTTCAGCCCGAGTGGAGCACATTTTGACCCTTTTTTTAAAAACATCATTGTACATTGAAATTTCTGCTTGCGTATGCTTTAGAAGCAAGAATTAAGAGGACTACATTCATTATTTCAGCTGAAAAATGCTTAGTTTATGATTTATAGTCAACATTAATGTAATGTCCCAAACAAGCGTTTTCAGCCCGAGTGGAGCACATTTTGACTGTTTTTTTAAAAACATCATTGTACATTGAAATTTCTGCTTGCGTATGCTTTAGAAGCAAGAATTAAGAGGACTACATTCATTATTTCAGCTGAAAAATGCTTAGTTTTTGATTTGTAGTCAACATTAATGAAATGTCCCCAACAGCGTTTTCAGCCCGAGTGGAGCGCATTTTGACTGTTTTTTTTAAAAACATCATTGTACATTGAAATTTCTGCTTGCGTATGCTTTAGAAGCAAGAATTAAGAGGACTACATTCATTATTTCAGCTGAAAAATGCTTAGTTTATGATTTATAGTCAACATTAATGTAATGTCCCAAACAAGCGTTTTCAGCCCGAGTGGAGCACATTTTGATCGTTTTTTTAAAAACATCATTGTACATTGAAATTTCTGTTTGCGTATGCTTTAGAAGCAAGAATTAAGAGGACTACATTCATTATTTCAGCTGAAAAATGCTTAGTTTATGATTTATAGTCAACATTAATGAAATGTTCCAAACAAGCGTTTTCAGCCCGAGTGGAGCACATTTTGACCCTTTTTTTAAAAACATCATTGTACATTGAAATTTCTGTTTGTGTATGCTTTAGAAGCAAGAATTAAGAGGACTACATTCATTATTTCAGCTGAAAAATGCTTAGTTTATGATTTATAGTCAACATTAATGTAATGTCCCAAACAAGCGTTTTCAGCCCGAGTGGAGCACATTTTGACCGTTTTTTTAAAAACATCATTGTACATTGAAATTTCTGTTTGCGTATGCTTTAGAAGCAAGAATTAAGAGGACTACATTCATTATTTCAGCTGAAAAATGCTTCGTTTATGATTTATAGTCAACATTAATGAAATGTCCCCAACAGCGTTTTCAGCCCGAGTGGAGCACATTTTGACTGTTTTTTTTAAAAACATCATTGTACATTGAAATTTCTGCTTGCGTATGCTTTAGAAGCAAGAATTAAGAGGACTACATTCATTATTTCAGCTGAAAAATGCTTAGTTTATGATTTATAGTCAACATTAATGAAATGTTCCAAACAAGCGTTTTCAGCCCGAGTGGAGCACATTTTGACCCTTTTTTTAAAAACATCATTGTACATTGAAATTTCTGCTTGCGTATGCTTTAGAAGCAAGAATTAAGAGGACTACATTCATTATTTCAGCTGAAAAATGCTTAGTTTATGATTTATAGTCAACATTAATGTCATGTCCCAAACAAGCGTTTTCAGCCCGAGTGGAGCACATTTTGACTGTTTTTTTAAAAACATCATTGTACATTGAAATTTCTGCTTGCGTATGCTTTAGAAGCAAGAATTAAGAGGACTACATTCATTATTTCAGCTGAAAAATGCTTAGTTTATGATTTATAGTCAACATTAATGAAATGTTCCAAACAAGCGTTTTCAGCCCGAGTGGAGCACATTTTGACCCTTTTTTTAAAAACATCATTGTACATTGAAATTTCTGCTTGCGTATGCTTTAGAAGCAAGAATTAAGAGGACTACATTCATTATTTCAGCTGAAAAATGCTTAGTTTATGATTTATAGTCAACATTAATGTAATGTCCCAAACAAGCGTTTTCAGCCCGAGTGGAGCACATTTTGACTGTTTTTTTAAAAACATCATTGTACATTGAAATTTCTGCTTGCGTATGCTTTAGAAGCAAGAATTAAGAGGACTACATTCATTATTTCAGCTGAAAAATGCTTAGTTTATGATTTATAGTCAACATTAATGAAATGTCCCCAACAGCGTTTTCAGCCCGAGTGGAGCACATTTTGACTGTTTTTTTAAAAACATCATTGCACATTGAAATTTCTGCTTGCGTATGCTTTAGAAGCAAGAATTAAGAGGACTACATTCATTATTTCAGCTGAAAAATGCTTAGTTTTTGATTTGTAGTCAACATTAATGAAATGTCCCCAACAGCGTTTTCAGCCCGAGTGGAGCGCATTTTGACTGTTTTTTTTAAAAACATCATTGTACATTGAAATTTCTGCTTGCGTATGCTTTAGAAGCAAGAATTAAGAGGACTACATTCATTATTTCAGCTGAAAAATGCTTAGTTTATGATTTATAGTCAACATTAATGAAATGTCCCCAACAGCGTTTTCAGCCCGAGTGGAGCACATTTTGACTGTTTTTTTAAAAACATCATTGTACATTGAAATTTCTGCTTGCGTATGCTTTAGAAGCAAGAATTAAGAGGACTACATTCATTATTTCAGCTGAAAAATGCTTAGTTTATGATTTATAGTCAACATTAACGAAATGTTCCAAACAAGCGTTTTCAGCCCGAGTGGAGCACATTTTGACCCTTTTTTTTAAAAACATCATTGTACATTGAAATTTCTGCTTGCGTATGCTTTAGAAGCAAGAATTAAGAGGACTACATTCATTATTTCAGCTGAAAAATGCTTAGTTTATGATTTATAGTTAACATTAATGTCATGTCCCAAACAAGCGTTTTCAGCCCGAGTGGAGCACATTTTGACTGTTTTTTTAAAAACATCATTGTACATTGAAATTTCTGCTTGCGTATGCTTTAGAAGCGAGAATTAAGAGGACTACATTCATTATTTCAGCTGAAAAATGCTTAGTTTATGATTTATAGTCAACATTAATGAAATGTTCCAAACAAGCGTTTTCAGCCCGAGTGGAGCACATTTTGACCCTTTTTTTAAAAACATCATTGTACATTGAAATTTCTGCTTGCGTATGCTTTAGAAGCAAGAATTAAGAGGACTACATTCATCTTTTCAGCTGAAAAATGCTTAGTTTATGATTTATAGTCAACATTAATGAAATGTCCCCAACAGCGTTTTCAGCCCGAGTGGAGCACATTTTGACAGTTTTTTTTAAAAACATCATTGTACATTGAAATTTCTGCTTGCGTATGCTTTAGAAGCAAGAATTAAGAGGACTACATTCATAATTTCAGCTGAAAAATGCTTAGTTTATGATTTATAGTCAACATTAATGTAATGTCCCAAACAAGCGTTTTCAGCCCGAGTGGAGCACATTTTGACTGTTTTTTTAAAAACATCATTGTACATTGAAATTTCTGCTTGCGTATGCTTTAGAAGCAAGAATTAAGAGGACTACATTCATTATTTCAGCTGAAAAATGCTTAGTTTATGATTTATAGTCAACATTAATGAAATGTCCCCAACAGCGTTTTCAGCCCGAGTGGAGCACATTTTGACTGTTTTTTTAAAAACATCATTGTACATTGAAATTTCTGCTTGCGTATGCTTTAGAAGCAAGAATTAAGAGGACTACATTCATTATTTCAGCTGAAAAATGCTTAGTTTTTGATTTGTAGTCAACATTAATGAAATGTCCCCAACAGCGTTTTCAGCCCGAGTGGAGCGCATTTTGACTGTTTTTTTTAAAAACATCATTGTACATTGAAATTTCTGCTTGCGTATGCTTTAGAAGCAAGAATTAAGAGGACTACATTCATTATTTCAGCTGAAAAATGCTTAGTTTATGATTTATAGTCAACATTAAGGAAATGTTCCGAACAAGCGTTTTCAGCCCGAGTGGAGCACATTTTGACCGTTTTTTTAAAAACATCATTGTACATTGAAATTTCTGTTTGCGTATGCTTTAGAAGCAAGAATTAAGAGGACTACATTCATTATTTCAGCTGAAAAATGCTTAGTTTATGATTTATAGTCAACATTAATGTAATGTCCCAAACAAGCGTTTTCAGCCCGAGTGGAGCACATTTTGACTGTTTTTTTAAAAACATCATTGTACATTGAAATTTCTGCTTGCGTATGCTTTAGAAGCAAGAATTAAGAGGACTACATTCATTATTTCAGCTGAAAAATGCTTAGTTTATGATTTATAGTCAACATTAATGAAATGTTCCAAACAAGCGTTTTCAGCCCGAGTGGAGCACATTTTGACCCTTTTTTTAAAAACATCATTGTACATTGAAATTTCTGCTTGCGTATGCTTTAGAAGCAAGAATTAAGAGGACTACATTCATTATTTCAGCTGAAAAATGCTTAGTTTATGATTTATAGTCAACATTAATGTCATGTCCCAAACAAGCGTTTTCAGCCCGAGTGGAGCACATTTTGACTGTTTTTTTAAAAACATCATTGTACATTGAAATTTCTGCTTGCGTATGCTTTAGAAGCAAGTATTAAGAGGGCTACATTCATTATTTCAGCTGAAAAATGCTTAGTTTATGATTTATAGTCAACATTAATGAAATGTTCCAAACAAGCGTTTTCAGCCCGAGTGGAGCACATTTTGACCCTTTTTTTAAAAACATCATTGTACATTGAAATTTCTGCTTGCGTATGCTTTAGAAGCAAGAATTAAGAGGACTACATTCATTATTTCAGCTGAAAAATGCTTAGTTTATGATTTATAGTTAACATTAATGTCATGTCCCAAACAAGCGTTTTCAGCCCGAGTGGAGCACATTTTGACTGTTTTTTTAAAAACATCATTGTACATTGAAATTTCTGCTTGCGTATGCTTTAGAAGCGAGAATTAAGAGGACTACATTCATTATTTCAGCTGAAAAATGCTTAGTTTATGATTTATAGTCAACATTAATGAAATGTTCCAAACAAGCGTTTTCAGCCCGAATGGAGCACATTTTGACCCTTTTTTTAAAAACATCATTGTACATTGAAATTTCTGCTTGCGTATGCTTTAGAAGCAAGAATTAAGAGGACTACATTCATTATTTCAGCTGAAAAATGCTTAGTTTATGATTTATAGTCAACATTAATGTAATGTCCCAAACAAGCGTTTTCAGCCCGAGTGGAGCACATTTTGACTGTTTTTTTAAAAACATCATTGTACATTGAAATTTCTGCTTGCGTATGCTTTAGAAGCAAGAATTAAGAGGACTACATTCATTATTTCAGCTGAAAAATGCTTAGTTTATGATTTATAGTCAACATTAATGAAATGTCCCCAACAGCGTTTTCAGCCCGAGTGGAGCACATTTTGACTGTTTTTTTAAAAACATCATTGTACATTGAAATTTCTGCTTGCGTATGCTTTAGAAGCAAGAATTAAGAGGACTACATTCATTATTTCAGCTGAAAAATGCTTAGTTTTTGATTTGTAGTCAACATTAATGAAATGTCCCCAACAGCGTTTTCAGCCCGAGTGGAGCGCATTTTGACTGTTTTTTTTAAAAACATCATTGTACATTGAAATTTCTGCTTGCGTATGCTTTAGAAGCAAGAATTAAGAGGACTACATTCATTATTTCAGCTGAAAAATGCTTAGTTTATGATTTATAGTCAACATTAAGGAAATGTTCCGAACAAGCGTTTTCAGCCCGAGTGGAGCACATTTTGACCGTTTTTTTAAAAACATCATTGTACATTGAAATTTCTGTTTGCGTATGCTTTAGAAGCAAGAATTAAGAGGACTACATTCATTATTTCAGCTGAAAAATGCTTAGTTTATGATTTATAGTCAACATTAATGTAATGTCCCAAACAAGCGTTTTCAGCCCGAGTGGAGCACATTTTGACTGTTTTTTTAAAAACATCATTGTACATTGAAATTTCTGCTTGCGTATGCTTTAGAAGCAAGAATTAAGAGGACTACATTCATTATTTCAGCTGAAAAATGCTTAGTTTATGATTTATAGTCAACATTAATGTAATGTCCCAAACAAGCGTTTTCAGCCCGAGTGGAGCACATTTTGACTGTTTTTTTAAAAACATCATTGTACATTGAAATTTCTGCTTGCGTATGCTTTAGAAGCAAGAATTAAGAGGACTACATTCATTATTTCAGCTGAAAAATGCTTAGTTTATGATTTATAGTCAACATTAATGAAATGTCCCCAACAGCGTTTTCAGCCCGAGTGGAGCACATTTTGACTGTTTTTTTAAAAACATCATCGTACATTGAAATTTCTGCTTGCGTATGCTTTAGAAGCAAGAATTAAGAGGACTACATTCATTATTTCAGCTGAAAAATGCTTAGTTTTTGATTTGTAGTCAACATTGATGAAATGTCCCCAACAGCGTTTTCAGCCCGAGTGGAGCGCATTTTGACTGTTTTTTTTAAAAACATTATTGTACATTGAAATTTCTGCTTGCGTATGCTTTAGAAGCGAGAATTACGAGGACTACATTCATTATTTCAGCTGAAAAATGCTTAGTTTATGATTTATAGTCAACATTAATGAAATGTTCCAAACAAGCGTTTTCAGCCCGAGTGGAGCACATTTTGACCCTTTTTTTAAAAACATCATTGTACATTGAAATTTCTGCTTGCGTATGCTTTAGAAGCAAGAATTAAGAGGACTACATTCATTATTTCAGCTGAAAAATGCTTAGTTTATGATTTATAGTCAACATTAATGTAATGTCCCAAACAAGCGTTTTCAGCCCGAGTGGAGCACATTTTGACTGTTTTTTTAAAAACATCATTGTACATTGTAATTTCTGCTTGCGTATGCTTTAGAAGCAAGAATTAAGAGGACTACATTCATTATTTCAGCTGAAAAATGCTTAGTTTTTGATTTGTAGTCAACATTAATGAAATGTCCCCAACAGCGTTTTCAGCCCGAGTGGAGCGCATTTTGACTGTTTTTTTTAAAAACATCATTGTACATTGAAATTTCTGCTTGCGTATGCTTTAGAAGCAAGAATTAAGAGGACTACATTCATTATTTCAGCTGAAAAATGCTTAGTTTATGATTTATAGTCAACATTAAGGAAATGTTCCGAACAAGCGTTTTCAGCCCGAGTGGAGCACATTTTGACCGTTTTTTTAAAAACATCATTGTACATTCAAATTTCTGTTTGCGTATGCTTTAGAAGCAAGAATTAAGAGGACTACATTCATTATTTCAGCTGAAAAATGCTTAGTTTATGATTTATAGTCAACATTAATGTAATGTCCCAAACAAGCGTTTTCAGCCCGAGTGGAGCACATTTTGACTGTTTTTTTAAAAACATCATTGTACATTGAAATTTCTGCTTGCGTATGCTTTAGAAGGAAGAATTAAGAGGACTACATTCATTATTTCAGCTGAAAAATGCTTAGTTTATGATTTATAGTCAACATTAATGAAATGTCCCCAACAGCGTTTTCAGCCCGAGTGGAGCACATTTTGACTGTTTTTTTAAAAACATCATTGTACATTGAAATTTCTGCTTGCGTATGCTTTAGAAGCAAGAATTAAGAGGACTACATTCATTATTTCAGCTGAAAAATGCTTAGTTTTTGATTTGTAGTCAACATTAATGAAATGTCCCCAACAGCGTTTTCAGCCCGAGTGGAGCACATTTTGACAGTTTTTTTTAAAAACATCATTGTACATTGAAATTTCTGCTTGCGTATGCTTTAGAAGCAAGAATTAAGAGGACTACATTCATTATTTCAGCTGAAAAATGCTTAGTTTATGATTTATAGTCAACATTAATGAAATGTTCCAAACAAGCGTTTTCAGCCCGAGTGGAGCACATTTTGACCCTTTTTTTAAAAACATCATTGTACATTGAAATTTCTGCTTGCGTATGCTTTAGAAGCAAGAATTAAGAGGACTACATTCATTATTTCAGCTGAAAAATGCTTAGTTTATGATTTATAGTTAACATTAATGTCATGTCCCAAACAAGCGTTTTCAGCCCGAGTGGAGCACATTTTGACTGTTTTTTTAAAAACATCATTGTACATTGAAATTTCTGCTTGCGTATGCTTTAGAAGCGAGAATTAAGAGGACTACATTCATTATTTCAGCTGAAAAATGCTTAGTTTATGATTTATAGTCAACATTAATGAAATGTTCCAAACAAGCGTTTTCAGCCCGAGTGGAGCACATTTTGACCCTTTTTTTAAAAACATCATTGTACATTGAAATTTCTGCTTGCGTATGCTTTAGAAGCAAGAATTAAGAGGACTACATTCATTATTTCAGCTGAAAAATGCTTAGTTTATGATTTATAGTCAACATTAATGTAATGTCCCAAACAAGCGTTTTCAGCCCGAGTGGAGCACATTTTGACTGTTTTTTTAAAAACATCATTGTACATTGAAATTTCTGCTTGCGTATGCTTTAGAAGCGAGAATTAAGAGGACTACATTCATTATTTCAGCTGAAAAATGCTTAGTTTATGATTTATAGTCAACATTAATGTAATGTCCCAAACAAGCGTTTTCAGCCCGAGTGGAGCACATTTTGACTGTTTTTTTAAAAACATCATTGTACATTGAAATTTCTGCTTGCGTATGCTTTAGAAGGAAGAATTAAGAGGACTACATTCATTATTTCAGCTGAAAAATGCTTAGTTTATGATTTATAGTCAACATTAATGAAATGTCCCCAACAGCGTTTTCAGCCCGAGTGGAGCACATTTTGACTGTTTTTTTAAAAACATCATTGTACATTGAAATTTCTGCTTGCGTATGCTTTAGAAGCAAGAATTAAGAGGACTACATTCATTATTTCAGCTGAAAAATGCTTAGTTTTTGATTTGTAGTCAACATTAATGAAATGTCCCCAACAGCGTTTTCAGCCCGAGTGGAGCACATTTTGACAGTTTTTTTTAAAAACATCATTGTACATTGAAATTTCTGCTTGCGTATGCTTTAGAAGCAAGAATTAAGAGGACTACATTCATTATTTCAGCTGAAAAATGCTTAGTTTATGATTTATAGTCAACATTAATGTAATGTCCCAAACAAGCGTTTTCAGCCCGAGTGGAGCACATTTTGATCGTTTTTTTAAAAACATCATTGTACATTGAAATTTCTGTTTGCGTATGCTTTAGAAGCAAGAATTAAGAGGACTACATTCATTATTTCAGCTGAAAAATGCTTAGTTTATGATTTATAGTCAACATTAATGAAATGTTCCAAACAAGCGTTTTCAGCCCGAGTGGAGCACATTTTGACCCTTTTTTTAAAAACATCATTGTACATTGAAATTTCTGTTTGTGTATGCTTTAGAAGCAAGAATTAAGAGGACTACATTCATTATTTCAGCTGAAAAATGCTTAGTTTATGATTTATAGTCAACATTAATGTAATGTCCCAAACAAGCGTTTTCAGCCCGAGTGGAGCACATTTTGACCGTTTTTTTAAAAACATCATTGTACATTGAAATTTCTGTTTGCGTATGCTTTAGAAGCAAGAATTAAGAGGACTACATTCATTATTTCAGCTGAAAAATGCTTCGTTTATGATTTATAGTCAACATTAATGAAATGTCCCCAACAAGCGTTTTCAGCCCGAGTGGAGCACATTTTGATCGTTTTTTTAAAAACATCATTGTACATTGAAATTTCTGTTTGCGTATGCTTTAGAAGCAAGAATTAAGAGGACTACATTCATTATTTCAGCTGAAAAATGCTTAGTTTATGATTTATAGTCAACATTAATGAAATGTTCCAAACAAGCGTTTTCAGCCCGAGTGGAGCACATTTTGACCCTTTTTTTAAAAACATCATTGTACATTGAAATTTCTGTTTGTGTATGCTTTAGAAGCAAGAATTAAGAGGACTACATTCATTATTTCAGCTGAAAAATGCTTAGTTTATGATTTATAGTCAACATTAATGTAATGTCCCAAACAAGCGTTTTCAGCCCGAGTGGAGCACATTTTGACCGTTTTTTTAAAAACATCATTGTACATTGAAATTTCTGTTTGCGTATGCTTTAGAAGCAAGAATTAAGAGGACTACATTCATTATTTCAGCTGAAAAATGCTTCGTTTATGATTTATAGTCAACATTAATGAAATGTCCCCAACAGCGTTTTCAGCCCGAGTGGAGCACATTTTGACTGTTTTTTTTAAAAACATCATTGTACATTGAAATTTCTGCTTGCGTATGCTTTAGAAGCAAGAATTAAGAGGACTACATTCATTATTTCAGCTGAAAAATGCTTAGTTTATGATTTATAGTCAACATTAATGAAATGTTCCAAACAAGCGTTTTCAGCCCGAGTGGAGCACATTTTGACCCTTTTTTTAAAAACATCATTGTACATTGAAATTTCTGCTTGCGTATGCTTTAGAAGCAAGAATTAAGAGGACTACATTCATTATTTCAGCTGAAAAATGCTTAGTTTATGATTTATAGTCAACATTAATGTCATGTCCCAAACAAGCGTTTTCAGCCCGAGTGGAGCACATTTTGACTGTTTTTTTAAAAACATCATTGTACATTGAAATTTCTGCTTGCGTATGCTTTAGAAGCAAGAATTAAGAGGACTACATTCATTATTTCAGCTGAAAAATGCTTAGTTTATGATTTATAGTCAACATTAATGAAATGTTCCAAACAAGCGTTTTCAGCCCGAGTGGAGCACATTTTGACCCTTTTTTTAAAAACATCATTGTACATTGAAATTTCTGCTTGCGTATGCTTTAGAAGCAAGAATTAAGAGGACTACATTCATTATTTCAGCTGAAAAATGCTTAGTTTATGATTTATAGTTAACATTAATGTCATGTCCCAAACAAGCGTTTTCAGCCCGAGTCGAGCACATTTTGACTGTTTTTTTAAAAACATCATTGTACATTGAAATTTCTGCTTGCGTATGCTTTAGAAGCGAGAATTAAGAGGACTACATTCATTATTTCAGCTGAAAAATGCTTAGTTTATGATTTATAGTCAACATTAATGAAATGTTCCAAACAAGCGTTTTCAGCCCGAGTGGAGCACATTTTGACCCTTTTTTTAAAAACATCATTGTACATTGAAATTTCTGCTTGCGTATGCTTTAGAAGCAAGAATTAAGAGGACTACATTCATTATTTCAGCTGAAAAATGCTTAGTTTATGATTTATAGTCAACATTAATGTAATGTCCCAAACAAGCGTTTTCAGCCCGAGTGGAGCACATTTTGACTGTTTTTTTAAAAACATCATTGTACATTGAAATTTCTGCTTGCGTATGCTTTAGAAGCAAGAATTAAGAGGACTACATTCATTATTTCAGCTGAAAAATGCTTAGTTTATGATTTATAGTCAACATTAATGAAATGTCCCCAACAGCGTTTTCAGCCCGAGTGGAGCACATTTTGACTGTTTTTTTAAAAACATCATTGTACATTGAAATTTCTGCTTGCGTATGCTTTAGAAGCAAGAATTAAGAGGACTACATTCATTATTTCAGCTGAAAAATGCTTAGTTTTTGATTTGTATTCAACATTAATGAAATGTCCCCAACAGCGTTTTCAGCCCGAGTGGAGCGCATTTTGACTGTTTTTTTTAAAAACATCATTGTACATTGAAATTTCTGCTTGCGTATGCTTTAGAAGCAAGAATTAAGAGGACTACATTCATTATTTCAGCTGAAAAATGCTTAGTTTATGATTTATAGTCAACATTAATGAAATGTCCCCAACAGCGTTTTCAGCCCGAGTGGAGCACATTTTGACTGTTTTTTTAAAAACATCATTGTACATTGAAATTTCTGCTTGCGTATGCTTTAGAAGCAAGAATTAAGAGGACTACATTCATTATTTCAGCTGAAAAATGCTTAGTTTATGATTTATAGTCAACATTAATGAAATGTTCCAAACAAGCGTTTTCAGCCCGAGTGGAGCACATTTTAACCCTTTTTTTAAAAACATCATTGTACATTGAAATTTCTGCTTGCGTATGCTTTAGAAGCAAGAATTAAGAGGACTACATTCATTATTTCAGCTGAAAAATGCTTAGTTTATGATTTATAGTCAACATTAATGTCATGTCCCAAACAAGCGTTTTCAGCCCGAGTGGAGCACATTTTGACTGTTTTTTTAAAAACATCATTGTACATTGAAATTTCTGCTTGCGTATGCTTTAGAAGCAAGAATTAAGAGGACTACATTCATTATTTCAGCTGAAAAATGCTTAGTTTATGATTTATAGTCAACATTAATGAAATGTTCCAAACAAGCGTTTTCAGCCCGAGTGGAGCACATTTTGACCCTTTTTTTAAAAACATCATTGTACATTGAAATTTCTGCTTGCGTATGCTTTAGAAGCAAGAATTAAGAGGACTACATTCATTATTTCAGCTGAAAAATGCTTAGTTTATGATTTATAGTTAACATTAATGTCATGTCCCAAACAAGCGTTTTCAGCCCGAGTGGAGCACATTTTGACCCTTTTTTTAAAAACATCATTGTACATTGAAATTTCTGCTTGCGTATGCTTTAGAAGCAAGAATTAAGAGGACTACATTCATTATTTCAGCTGAAAAATGCTTAGTTTATGATTTATAGTTAACATTAATGTCATGTCCCAAACAAGCGTTTTCAGCCCGAGTGGAGCACATTTTGACTGTTTTTTTAAAAACATCATTGTACATTGAAATTTCTGCTTGCGTATGCTTTAGAAGCGAGAATTAAGAGGACTACATTCATTATTTCAGCTGAAAAATGCTTAGTTTATGATTTATAGTCAACATTAATGAAATGTTCCAAACAAGCGTTTTCAGCCCGAGTGGAGCACATTTTGACCCTTTTTTTAAAAACATCATTGTACATTGAAATTTCTGCTTGCGTATGCTTTAGAAGCAAGAATTAAGAGGACTACATTCATCTTTTCAGCTGAAAAATGCTTAGTTTATGATTTATAGTCAACATTAATGAAATGTCCCCAACAGCGTTTTCAGCCCGAGTGGAGCACATTTTGACAGTTTTTTTTAAAAACATCATTGTACATTGAAATTTCTGCTTGCGTATGCTTTAGAAGCAAGAATTAAGAGGACTACATTCATAATTTCAGCTGAAAAATGCTTAGTTTATGATTTATAGTCAACATTAATGTAATGTCCCAAACAAGCGTTTTCAGCCCGAGTGGAGCACATTTTGACTGTTTTTTTAAAAACATCATTGTACATTGAAATTTCTGCTTGCGTATGCTTTAGAAGCAAGAATTAAGAGGACTACATTCATTATTTCAGCTGAAAAATGCTTAGTTTATGATTTATAGTCAACATTAATGAAATGTCCCCAACAGCGTTTTCAGCCCGAGTGGAGCACATTTTGACTGTTTTTTTAAAAACATCATTGTACATTGAAATTTCTGCTTGCGTATGCTTTAGAAGCAAGAATTAAGAGGACTACATTCATTATTTCAGCTGAAAAATGCTTAGTTTTTGATTTGTAGTCAACATTAATGAAATGTCCCCAACAGCGTTTTCAGCCCGAGTGGAGCGCATTTTGACTGTTTTTTTTAAAAACATCATTGTACATTGAAATTTCTGCTTGCGTATGCTTTAGAAGCAAGAATTAAGAGGACTACATTCATTATTTCAGCTGAAAAATGCTTAGTTTATGATTTATAGTCAACATTAAGGAAATGTTCCGAACAAGCGTTTTCAGCCCGAGTGGAGCACATTTTGACCGTTTTTTTAAAAACATCATTGTACATTGAAATTTCTGTTTGCGTATGCTTTAGAAGCAAGAATTAAGAGGACTACATTCATTATTTCAGCTGAAAAATGCTTAGTTTATGATTTATAGTCAACATTAATGTAATGTCCCAAACAAGCGTTTTCAGCCCGAGTGGAGCACATTTTGACTGTTTTTTTAAAAACATCATTGTACATTGAAATTTCTGCTTGCGTATGCTTTAGAAGCAAGAATTAAGAGGACTACATTTATTATTTCAGCTGAAAAATGCTTAGTTTATGATTTATAGTCAACATTAATGTAATGTCCCAAACAAGCGTTTTCAGCCCGAGTGGAGCACATTTTGACTGTTTTTTTAAAAACATCATTGTACATTGAAATTTCTGCTTGCGTATGCTTTAGAAGCAAGAATTAAGAGGACTACATTCATTATTTCAGCTGAAAAATGCTTAGTTTATGATTTATATTCAACATTAATGAAATGTCCCCAACAGCGTTTTCAGCCCGAGTGGAGCACATTTTGACTGTTTTTTTAAAAACATCATCGTACATTGAAATTTCTGCTTGCGTATGCTTTAGAAGCAAGAATTAAGAGGACTACATTCATTATTTCAGCTGAAAAATGCTTAGTTTTTGATTTGTAGTCAACATTGATGAAATGTCCCCAACAGCGTTTTCAGCCCGAGTGGAGCGCATTTTGACTGTTTTTTTAAAAAACATTATTGTACATTGAAATTTCTGCTTGCGTATGCTTTAGAAGCGAGAATTACGAGGACTACATTCATTATTTCAGCTGAAAAATGCTTAGTTTATGATTTATAGTCAACATTAATGAAATGTTCCAAACAAGCGTTTTCAGCCCGAGTGGAGCACATTTTGACCCTTTTTTTAAAAACATCATTGTACATTGAAATTTCTGCTTGCGTATGCTTTAGAAGCAAGAATTAAGAGGACTACATTCATTATTTCAGCTGAAAAATGCTTAGTTTATGATTTATAGTCAACATTAATGTAATGTCCCAAACAAGCGTTTTCAGCCCGAGTGGAGCACATTTTGACTGTTTTTTTAAAAACATCATTGTACATTAAAATTTCTGCTTGCGTATGCTTTAGAAGCAAGAATTAAGAGGACTACATTCATTATTTCAGCTGAAAAATGCTTAGTTTTTGATTTGTAGTCAACATTAATGAAATGTCCCCAACAGCGTTTTCAGCCCGAGTGGAGCGCATTTTGACTGTTTTTTTTAAAAACATCATTGTACATTGAAATTTCTGCTTGCGTATGCTTTAGAAGCAAGAATTAAGAGGACTACATTCATTATTTCAGCTGAAAAATGCTTAGTTTATGATTTATAGTCAACATTAAGGAAATGTTCCGAACAAGCGTTTTCAGCCCGAGTGGAGCACATTTTGACCGTTTTTTTAAAAACATCATTGTACATTCAAATTTCTGTTTGCGTATGCTTTAGAAGCAAGAATTAAGAGGACTACATTCATTATTTCAGCTGAAAAATGCTTAGTTTATGATTTATAGTCAACATTAATGTAATGTCCCAAACAAGCGTTTTCAGCCCGAGTGGAGCACATTTTGACTGTTTTTTTAAAAA
Source organism: Hippichthys cyanospilos (assembly GCF_059441005.1). Classification (NCBI taxonomy): domain Eukaryota; kingdom Metazoa; phylum Chordata; class Actinopteri; order Syngnathiformes; family Syngnathidae; genus Hippichthys; species Hippichthys cyanospilos. The sequence goes on along the minus strand of NW_028283424.1, from coordinate 35,194 downwards.
CATCATTGTACATTGAAATTTCTGCTTGCGTATGCTTTAGAAGGAAGAATTAAGAGGACTACATTCATTATTTCAGCTGAAAAATGCTTAGTTTATGATTTATAGTCAACATTAATGAAATGTCCCCAACAGCGTTTTCAGCCCGAGTGGAGCACATTTTGACTGTTTTTTTAAAAACATCATTGTACATTGAAATTTCTGCTTGCGTATGCTTTAGAAGCAAGAATTAAGAGGACTACATTCATTATTTCAGCTGAAAAATGCTTAGTTTATGATTTATAGTTAACATTAATGTCATGTCCCAAACAAGCGTTTTCAGCCCGAGTGGAGCACATTTTGACCCTTTTTTTAAAAACATCATTGTACATTGAAATTTCTGCTTGCGTATGCTTTAGAAGCAAGAATTAAGAGGACTACATTCATTATTTCAGCTGAAAAATGCTTAGTTTATGATTTATAGTTAACATTAATGTCATGTCCCAAACAAGCGTTTTCAGCCCGAGTGGAGCACATTTTGACTGTTTTTTTAAAAACATCATTGTACATTGAAATTTCTGCTTGCGTATGCTTTAGAAGCGAGAATTAAGAGGACTACATTCATTATTTCAGCTGAAAAATGCTTAGTTTATGATTTATAGTCAACATTAATGAAATGTTCCAAACAAGCGTTTTCAGCCCGAGTGGAGCACATTTTGACCCTTTTTTTAAAAACATCATTGTACATTGAAATTTCTGCTTGCGTATGCTTTAGAAGCAAGAATTAAGAGGACTACATTCATCTTTTCAGCTGAAAAATGCTTAGTTTATGATTTATAGTCAACATTAATGAAATGTCCCCAACAGCGTTTTCAGCCCGAGTGGAGCACATTTTGACAGTTTTTTTTAAAAACATCATTGTACATTGAAATTTCTGCTTGCGTATGCTTTAGAAGCAAGAATTAAGAGGACTACATTCATAATTTCAGCTGAAAAATGCTTAGTTTATGATTTATAGTCAACATTAATGTAATGTCCCAAACAAGCGTTTTCAGCCCGAGTGGAGCACATTTTGACTGTTTTTTTAAAAACATCATTGTACATTGAAATTTCTGCTTGCGTATGCTTTAGAAGCAAGAATTAAGAGGACTACATTCATTATTTCAGCTGAAAAATGCTTAGTTTATGATTTATAGTCAACATTAATGAAATGTCCCCAACAGCGTTTTCAGCCCGAGTGGAGCACATTTTGACTGTTTTTTTAAAAACATCATTGTACATTGAAATTTCTGCTTGCGTATGCTTTAGAAGCAAGAATTAAGAGGACTACATTCATTATTTCAGCTGAAAAATGCTTAGTTTTTGATTTGTAGTCAACATTAATGAAATGTCCCCAACAGCGTTTTCAGCCCGAGTGGAGCGCATTTTGACTGTTTTTTTTAAAAACATCATTGTACATTGAAATTTCTGCTTGCGTATGCTTTAGAAGCAAGAATTAAGAGGACTACATTCATTATTTCAGCTGAAAAATGCTTAGTTTATGATTTATAGTCAACATTAAGGAAATGTTCCGAACAAGCGTTTTCAGCCCGAGTGGAGCACATTTTGACCGTTTTTTTAAAAACATCATTGTACATTGAAATTTCTGTTTGCGTATGCTTTAGAAGCAAGAATTAAGAGGACTACATTCATTATTTCAGCTGAAAAATGCTTAGTTTATGATTTATAGTCAACATTAATGTAATGTCCCAAACAAGCGTTTTCAGCCCGAGTGGAGCACATTTTGACTGTTTTTTTAAAAACATCATTGTACATTGAAATTTCTGCTTGCGTATGCTTTAGAAGCAAGAATTAAGAGGACTACATTTATTATTTCAGCTGAAAAATGCTTAGTTTATGATTTATAGTCAACATTAATGTAATGTCCCAAACAAGCGTTTTCAGCCCGAGTGGAGCACATTTTGACTGTTTTTTTAAAAACATCATTGTACATTGAAATTTCTGCTTGCGTATGCTTTAGAAGCAAGAATTAAGAGGACTACATTCATTATTTCAGCTGAAAAATGCTTAGTTTATGATTTATATTCAACATTAATGAAATGTCCCCAACAGCGTTTTCAGCCCGAGTGGAGCACATTTTGACTGTTTTTTTAAAAACATCATCGTACATTGAAATTTCTGCTTGCGTATGCTTTAGAAGCAAGAATTAAGAGGACTACATTCATTATTTCAGCTGAAAAATGCTTAGTTTTTGATTTGTAGTCAACATTGATGAAATGTCCCCAACAGCGTTTTCAGCCCGAGTGGAGCGCATTTTGACTGTTTTTTTAAAAAACATTATTGTACATTGAAATTTCTGCTTGCGTATGCTTTAGAAGCGAGAATTACGAGGACTACATTCATTATTTCAGCTGAAAAATGCTTAGTTTATGATTTATAGTCAACATTAATGAAATGTTCCAAACAAGCGTTTTCAGCCCGAGTGGAGCACATTTTGACCCTTTTTTTAAAAACATCATTGTACATTGAAATTTCTGCTTGCGTATGCTTTAGAAGCAAGAATTAAGAGGACTACATTCATTATTTCAGCTGAAAAATGCTTAGTTTATGATTTATAGTCAACATTAATGTAATGTCCCAAACAAGCGTTTTCAGCCCGAGTGGAGCACATTTTGACTGTTTTTTTAAAAACATCATTGTACATTAAAATTTCTGCTTGCGTATGCTTTAGAAGCAAGAATTAAGAGGACTACATTCATTATTTCAGCTGAAAAATGCTTAGTTTTTGATTTGTAGTCAACATTAATGAAATGTCCCCAACAGCGTTTTCAGCCCGAGTGGAGCGCATTTTGACTGTTTTTTTTAAAAACATCATTGTACATTGAAATTTCTGCTTGCGTATGCTTTAGAAGCAAGAATTAAGAGGACTACATTCATTATTTCAGCTGAAAAATGCTTAGTTTATGATTTATAGTCAACATTAAGGAAATGTTCCGAACAAGCGTTTTCAGCCCGAGTGGAGCACATTTTGACCGTTTTTTTAAAAACATCATTGTACATTCAAATTTCTGTTTGCGTATGCTTTAGAAGCAAGAATTAAGAGGACTACATTCATTATTTCAGCTGAAAAATGCTTAGTTTATGATTTATAGTCAACATTAATGTAATGTCCCAAACAAGCGTTTTCAGCCCGAGTGGAGCACATTTTGACTGTTTTTTTAAAAACATCATTGTACATTGAAATTTCTGCTTGCGTATGCTTTAGAAGGAAGAATTAAGAGGACTACATTCATTATTTCAGCTGAAAAATGCTTAGTTTATGATTTATAGTCAACATTAATGAAATGTCCCCAACAGCGTTTTCAGCCCGAGTGGAGCACATTTTGACTGTTTTTTTAAAAACATCATTGTACATTGAAATTTCTGCTTGCGTATGCTTTAGAAGCAAGAATTAAGAGGACTACATTCATTATTTCAGCTGAAAAATGCTTAGTTTTTGATTTGTAGTCAACATTAATGAAATGTCCCCAACAGCGTTTTCAGCCCGAGTGGAGCACATTTTGACAGTTTTTTTTAAAAACATCATTGTACATTGAAATTTCTGCTTGCGTATGCTTTAGAAGCAAGAATTAAGAGGACTACATTCATTATTTCAGCTGAAAAATGCTTAGTTTATGATTTATAGTCAACATTAATGTAATGTCCCAAACAAGCGTTTTCAGCCCGAGTGGAGCACATTTTGATCGTTTTTTTAAAAACATCATTGTACATTGAAATTTCTGTTTGCGTATGCTTTAGAAGCAAGAATTAAGAGGACTACATTCATTATTTCAGCTGAAAAATGCTTAGTTTATGATTTATAGTCAACATTAATGAAATGTTCCAAACAAGCGTTTTCAGCCCGAGTGGAGCACATTTTGACTGTTTTTTTAAAAACATCATTGTACATTGAAATTTCTGCTTGCGTATGCTTTAGAAGCAAGAATTAAGAGGACTACATTCATTATTTCAGCTGAAAAATGCTTAGTTTATGATTTATAGTCAACATTAATGAAATGTCCCCAACAGCGTTTTCAGCCCGAGTGGAGCACATTTTGACTGTTTTTTTAAAAACATCATTGTACATTGAAATTTCTGCTTGCGTATGCTTTAGAAGCAAGAATTAAGAGGACTACATTCATTATTTCAGCTGAAAAATGCTTAGTTTTTGATTTGTAGTCAACATTAATGAAATGTCCCCAACAGCGTTTTCAGCCCGAGTGGAGCGCATTTTGACTGTTTTTTTTAAAAACATCATTGTACATTGAAATTTCTGCTTGCGTATGCTTTAGAAGCAAGAATTAAGAGGACTACATTCATTATTTCAGCTGAAAAATGCTTAGTTTATGATTTATAGTCAACATTAATGAAATGTCCCCAACAGCGTTTTCAGCCCGAGTGGAGCACATTTTGACTGTTTTTTTAAAAACATCATTGTACATTGAAATTTCTGCTTGCGTATGCTTTAGAAGCAAGAATTAAGAGGACTACATTCATTATTTCAGCTGAAAAATGCTTAGTTTATGATTTATAGTCAACATTAATGAAATGTTCCAAACAAGCGTTTTCAGCCCGAGTGGAGCACATTTTGACCCTTTTTTTAAAAACATCATTGTACATTGAAATTTCTGCTTGCGTATGCTTTAGAAGCAAGAATTAAGAGGACTACATTCATTATTTCAGCTGAAAAATGCTTAGTTTATGATTTATAGTCAACATTAATGTCATGTCCCAAACAAGCGTTTTCAGCCCGAGTGGAGCACATTTTGACTGTTTTTTTAAAAACATCATTGTACATTGAAATTTCTGCTTGCGTATGCTTTAGAAGCAAGAATTAAGAGGACTACATTCATTATTTCAGCTGAAAAATGCTTAGTTTATGATTTATAGTCAACATTAATGAAATGTCCCCAACAGCGTTTTCAGCCCGAGTGGAGCACATTTTGACAGTTTTTTTTAAAAACATCATTGTACATTGAAATTTCTGCTTGCGTATGCTTTAGAAGCAAGAATTAAGAGGACTACATTCATTATTTCAGCTGAAAAATGCTTAGTTTATGATTTATAGTCAACATTAATGAAATGTTCCAAACAAGCGTTTTCAGCCCGAGTGGAGCACATTTTGACCGTTTTTTTAAAAACATCATTGTACATTGAAATTTCTGTTTGTGTATGCTTTAGAAGCAAGAATTAAGAGGACTACATTCATTATTTCAGCTGAAAAATGCTTAGTTTATGATTTATAGTCAACATTAATGTAATGTCCCAAACAAGCGTTTTCAGCCCGAGTGGAGCACATTTTGACCGTTTTTTTAAAAACATCATTGTACATTGAAATTTCTGTTTGCGTATGCTTTAGAAGCAAGAATTAAGAGGACTACATTCATTATTTCAGCTGAAAAATTCTTAGTTTATGATTTATAGTCAACATTAATGAAATGTCCCCAACAGCGTTTTCAGCCCGAGTGGAGCACATTTTGACTGTTTTTTTTAAAAACATCATTGTACATTGAAATTTCTGCTTGCGTATGCTTTAGAAGCAAGAATTAAGAGGACTACATTCATTATTTCAGCTGAAAAATGCTAAGTTTATGATTTATAGTCAACATTAATGAAATGTTCCAAACAAGCGTTTTCAGCCCGAGTGGAGCACATTTTGACCCTTTTTTTAAAAACATCATTGTACATTGAAATTTCTGCTTGCGTATGCTTTAGAAGCAAGAATTAAGAGGACTACATTCATTATTTCAGCTGAAAAATGCTTAGTTTATGATTTATAGTCAACATTAATGTCATGTCCCAAACAAGCGTTTTCAGCCCGAGTGGAGCACATTTTGACTGTTTTTTTAAAAACATCATTGTACATTGAAATTTCTGCTTGCGTATGCTTTAGAAGCAAGAATTAAGAGGACTACATTCATTATTTCAGCTGAAAAATGCTTAGTTTATGATTTATAGTCAACATTAATGAAATGTTCCAAACAAGCGTTTTCAGCCCGAGTGGAGCACATTTTGACCCTTTTTTTAAAAACATCATTGTACATTGAAATTTCTGCTTGCGTATGCTTTAGAAGCAAGAATTAAGAGGACTACATTCATTATTTCAGCTGAAAAATGCTTAGTTTATGATTTATAGTTAACATTAATGTCATGTCCCAAACAAGCGTTTTCAGCCCGAGTGGAGCACATTTTGACTGTTTTTTTAAAAACATCATTGTACATTGAAATTTCTGCTTGCGTATGCTTTAGAAGCGAGAATTAAGAGGACTACATTCATTATTTCAGCTGAAAAATGCTTAGTTTATGATTTATAGTCAACATTAATGAAATGTTCCAAACAAGCGTTTTCAGCCCGAGTGGAGCACATTTTGACCCTTTTTTTAAAAACATCATTGTACATTGAAATTTCTGCTTGCGTATGCTTTAGAAGCAAGAATTAAGAGGACTACATTCATTATTTCAGCTGAAAAATGCTTAGTTTATGATTTATAGTCAACATTAATGAAATGTTCCAAACAAGCGTTTTCAGCCCGAGTGGAGCACATTTTGACCCTTTTTTTAAAAACATCATTGTACATTGAAATTTCTGCTTGCGTATGCTTTAGAAGCAAGAATTAAGAGGACTACATTCATTATTTCAGCTGAAAAATGCTTAGTTTATGATTTATAGTCAACATTAATGTCATGTCCCAAACAAGCGTTTTCAGCCCGAGTGGAGCACATTTTGACTGTTTTTTTAAAAACATCATTGTACATTGAAATTTCTGCTTGCGTATGCTTTAGAAGCAAGAATTAAGAGGACTACATTCATTATTTCAGCTGAAAAATTCTTAGTTTATGATTTATAGTCAACATTAATGAAATGTCCCCAACAGCGTTTTCAGCCCGAGTGGAGCACATTTTGACTGTTTTTTTTAAAAACATCATTGTACATTGAAATTTCTGCTTGCGTATGCTTTAGAAGCAAGAATTAAGAGGACTACATTCATTATTTCAGCTGAAAAATGCTTAGTTTATGATTTATAGTCAACATTAATGAAATGTTCCAAACAAGCGTTTTCAGCCCGAGTGGAGCACATTTTGACCCTTTTTTTAAAAACATCATTGTACATTGAAATTTCTGCTTGCGTATGCTTTAGAAGCAAGAATTAAGAGGACTACATTCATTATTTCAGCTGAAAAATGCTTAGTTTATGATTTATAGTCAAAATTAATGTCATGTCCCAAACAAGCGTTTTCAGCCCGAGTGGAGCACATTTTGACTGTTTTTTTAAAAACATCATTGTACATTGAAATTTCTGCTTGCGTATGCTTTAGAAGCAAGAATTAAGAGGACTACATTCATTATTTCAGCTGAAAAATGCTTAGTTTATGATTTATAGTCAACATTAATGAAATGTCCCCAACAGCGTTTTCAGCCCGAGTGGAGCACATTTTGACTGTTTTTTTAAAAACATCATCGTACATTGAAATTTCTGCTTGCGTATGCTTTAGAAGCAAGAATTAAGAGGACTACATTCATTATTTCAGCTGAAAAATGCTTAGTTTTTGATTTGTAGTCAACATTGATGAAATGTCCCCAACAGCGTTTTCAGCCCGAGTGGAGCGCATTTTGACTGTTTTTTTTAAAAACATTATTGTACATTGAAATTTCTGCTTGCGTATGCTTTAGAAGCGAGAATTACGAGGACTACATTCATTATTTCAGCTGAAAAATGCTTAGTTTATGATTTATAGTCAACATTAATGAAATGTTCCAAACAAGCGTTTTCAGCCCGAGTGGAGCACATTTTGACCCTTTTTTTAAAAACATCATTGTACATTGAAATTTCTGCTTGCGTATGCTTTAGAAGCAAGAATTAAGAGGACTACATTCATTATTTCAGCTGAAAAATGCTTAGTTTATGATTTATAGTCAACATTAATGTAATGTCCCAAACAAGCGTTTTCAGCCCGAGTGGAGCACATTTTGACTGTTTTTTTAAAAACATCATTGTACATTGAAATTTCTGCTTGCGTATGCTTTAGAAGCAAGAATTAAGAGGACTACATTCATTATTTCAGCTGAAAAATGCTTAGTTTTTGATTTGTAGTCAACATTAATGAAATGTCCCCAACAGCGTTTTCAGCCCGAGTGGAGCGCATTTTGACTGTTTTTTTTAAAAACATAATTGTACATTGAAATTTCTGCTTGCGTATGCTTTAGAAGCAAGAATTAAGAGGACTACATTCATTATTTCAGCTGAAAAATGCTTAGTTTATGATTTATAGTCAACATTAAGGAAATGTTCCGAACAAGCGTTTTCAGCCCGAGTGGAGCACATTTTGACCGTTTTTTTTAAAAACATCATTGTACATTCAAATTTCTGTTTGCGTATGCTTTAGAAGCAAGAATTAAGAGGACTACATTCATTATTTCAGCTGAAAAATGCTTAGTTTATGATTTATAGTCAACATTAATGTAATGTCCCAAACAAGCGTTTTCAGCCCGAGTGGAGCACATTTTGACTGTTTTTTTAAAAACATCATTGTACATTGAAATTTCTGCTTGCGTATGCTTTAGAAGCAAGAATTAAGAGGACTACATTCATTATTTCAGCTGAAAAATGCTTAGTTTATGATTTATAGTCAACATTAATGAAATGTTCCAAACAAGCGTTTTCAGCCCGAGTGGAGCACATTTTGACCCTTTTTTTAAAAACATCATTGTACATTGAAATTTCTGCTTGCGTATGCTTTAGAAGCAAGAATTAAGAGGACTACATTCATTATTTCAGCTGAAAAATGCTTAGTTTATGATTTATAGTTAACATTAATGTCATGTCCCAAACAAGCGTTTTCAGCCCGAGTGGAGCACATTTTGACCGTTTTTTTAAAAACATCATTGTACATTGAAATTTCTGCTTGCGTATGCTTTAGAAGCGAGAATTAAGAGGACTACATTCATTATTTCAGCTGAAAAATGCTTAGTTTATGATTTATAGTCAACATTAATGAAATGTTCCAAACAAGCGTTTTCAGCCCGAGTGGAGCACATTTTGACCCTTTTTTTAAAAACATCATTGTACATTGAAATTTCTGCTTGCGTATGCTTTAGAAGCAAGAATTAAGAGGACTACATTCATTATTTCAGCTGAAAAATGCTTAGTTTATGATTTATAGTCAACATTAATGTAATGTCCCAAACAAGCGTTTTCAGCCCGAGTGGAGCACATTTTGACTGTTTTTTTAAAAACATCATTGTACATTGAAATTTCTGCTTGCGTATGCTTTAGAAGCAAGAATTAAGAGGACTACATTCATTATTTCAGCTGAAAAATGCTTAGTTTATGATTTATAGTCAACATTAATGAAATGTCCCCAACAGCGTTTTCAGCCCGAGTGGAGCACATTTTGACTGTTTTTTTAAAAACATCATCGTACATTGAAATTTCTGCTTGCGTATGCTTTAGAAGCAAGAATTAAGAGGACTACATTCATTATTTCAGCTGAAAAATGCTTAGTTTTTGATTTGTAGTCAACATTGATGAAATGTCCCCAACAGCGTTTTCAGCCCGAGTGGAGCGCATTTTGACTGTTTTTTTTAAAAACATTATTGTACATTGAAATTTCTGCTTGCGTATGCTTTAGAAGCGAGAATTACGAGGACTACATTCATTATTTCAGCTGAAAAATGCTTAGTTTATGATTTATAGTCAACATTAATGAAATGTTCCAAACAAGCGTTTTCAGCCCGAGTGGAGCACATTTTGACCCTTTTTTTAAAAACATCATTGTACATTGAAATTTCTGCTTGCGTATGCTGTAGAAGCAAGAATTAAGAGGACTACATTCATTATTTCAGCTGAAAAATGCTTAGTTTATGATTTATAGTCAACATTAATGTAATGTCCCAAACAAGCGTTTTCAGCCCGAGTGGAGCACATTTTGACTGTTTTTTTAAAAACATCATTGTACATTGAAATTTCTGCTTGCGTATGCTTTAGAAGCAAGAATTAAGAGGACTACATTCATTATTTCAGCTGAAAAATGCTTAGTTTTTGATTTGTAGTCAACATTAATGAAATGTCCCCAACAGCGTTTTCAGCCCGAGTGGAGCGCATTTTGACTGTTTTTTTTAAAAACATCATTGTACATTGAAATTTCTGCTTGCGTATGCTTTAGAAGCAAGAATTAAGAGGACTACATTCATTATTTCAGCTGAAAAATGCTTAGTTTATGATTTATAGTCAACATTAATGTAATGTCCCAAACAAGCGTTTTCAGCCCGAGTGGAGCACATTTTGATCGTTTTTTTAAAAACATCATTGTACATTGAAATTTCTGTTTGCGTATGCTTTAGAAGCAAGAATTAAGAGGACTACATTCATTATTTCAGCTGAAAAATGCTTAGTTTATGATTTATAGTCAACATTAATGAAATGTTCCAAACAAGCGTTTTCAGCCCGAGTGGAGCACATTTTGACCCTTTTTTTAAAAACATCATTGTACATTGAAATTTCTGTTTGTGTATGCTTTAGAAGCAAGAATTAAGAGGACTACATTCATTATTTCAGCTGAAAAATGCTTAGTTTATGATTTATAGTCAACATTAATGTAATGTCCCAAACAAGCGTTTTCAGCCCGAGTGGAGCACATTTTGACCGTTTTTTTAAAAACATCATTGTACATTGAAATTTCTGTTTGCGTATGCTTTAGAAGCAAGAATTAAGAGGACTACATTCATTATTTCAGCTGAAAAATGCTTCGTTTATGATTTATAGTCAACATTAATGAAATGTCCCCAACAGCGTTTTCAGCCCGAGTGGAGCACATTTTGACTGTTTTTTTTAAAAACATCATTGTACATTGAAATTTCTGCTTGCGTATGCTTTAGAAGCAAGAATTAAGAGGACTACATTCATTATTTCAGCTGAAAAATGCTTAGTTTATGATTTATAGTCAACATTAATGAAATGTTCCAAACAAGCGTTTTCAGCCCGAGTGGAGCACATTTTGACCCTTTTTTTAAAAACATCATTGTACATTGAAATTTCTGCTTGCGTATGCTTTAGAAGCAAGAATTAAGAGGACTACATTCATCTTTTCAGCTGAAAAATGCTTAGTTTATGATTTATAGTCAACATTAATGAAATGTCCCCAACAGCGTTTTCAGCCCGAGTGGAGCACATTTTGACAGTTTTTTTTAAAAACATCATTGTACATTGAAATTTCTGCTTGCGTATGCTTTAGAAGCAAGAATTAAGAGGACTACATTCATAATTTCAGCTGAAAAATGCTTAGTTTATGATTTATAGTCAACATTAATGTAATGTCCCAAACAAGCGTTTTCAGCCCGAGTGGAGCACATTTTGACTGTTTTTTTAAAAACATCATTGTACATTGAAATTTCTGCTTGCGTATGCTTTAGAAGCAAGAATTAAGAGGACTACATTCATTATTTCAGCTGAAAAATGCTTAGTTTATGATTTATAGTCAACATTAATGAAATGTCCCCAACAGCGTTTTCAGCCCGAGTGGAGCACATTTTGACCCTTTTTTTAAAAACATCATTGTACATTGAAATTTCTGCTTGCGTATGCTTTAGAAGCGAGAATTAAGAGGACTACATTCATTATTTCAGCTGAAAAATGCTTAGTTTATGATTTATAGTCAACATTAATGAAATGTTCCAAACAAGCGTTTTCAGCCCGAGTGGAGCACATTTTGACCCTTTTTTTAAAAACATCATTGTACATTGAAATTTCTGCTTGCGTATGCTTTAGAAGCAAGAATTAAGAGGACTACATTCATTATTTCAGCTGAAAAATGCTTAGTTTATGATTTATAGTCAACATTAATGTAATGTCCCAAACAAGCGTTTTCAGCCCGAGTGGAGCACATTTTGACTGTTTTTTTAAAAACATCATTGTACATTGAAATTTCTGCTTGCGTATGCTTTAGAAGCAAGAATTAAGAGGACTACATTCATTATTTCAGCTGAAAAATGCTTAGTTTTTGATTTGTAGTCAACATTAATGAAATGTCCCCAACAGCGTTTTCAGCCCGAGTGGAGCGCATTTTGACTGTTTTTTTTAAAAACATCATTGTACATTGAAATTTCTGCTTGCGTATGCTTTAGAAGCAAGAATTAAGAGGACTACATTCATTATTTCAGCTGAAAAATGCTTAGTTTATGATTTATAGTCAACATTAATGAAATGTTCCAAACAAGCGTTTTCAGCCCGAGTGGAGCACATTTTGACCCTTTTTTTAAAAACATCATTGTACATTGAAATTTCTGCTTGCGTATGCTTTAGAAGCAAGAATTAAGAGGACTACATTCATTATTTCAGCTGAAAAATGCTTAGTTTATGATTTATAGTCAACATTAATGTCATGTCCCAAACAAGCGTTTTCAGCCCGAGTGGAGCACATTTTGACTGTTTTTTTAAAAACATCATTGTACATTGAAATTTCTGCTTGCGTATGCTTTAGAAGCAAGAATTAAGAGGACTACATTCATTATTTCAGCTGAAAAATGCTTAGTTTATGATTTATAGTCAACATTAATGAAATGTTCCAAACAAGCGTTTTCAGCCCGAGTGGAGCACATTTTGACCCTTTTTTTAAAAACATCATTGTACATTGAAATTTCTGCTTGCGTATGCTTTAGAAGCAAGAATTAAGAGGACTACATTCATTATTTCAGCTGAAAAATGCTTAGTTTATGATTTATAGTCAACATTAATGTCATGTCCCAAACAAGCGTTTTCAGCCCGAGTGGAGCACATTTTGACTGTTTTTTTAAAAACATCATTATACATTGAAATTTCTGCTTGCGTATGCTTTAGAAGCAAGAATTAAGAGGACTACATTCATTATTTCAGCTGAAAAATGCTTAGTTTATGATTTATAGTCAACATTAATGAAATGTTCCAAACAAGCGTTTTCAGCCCGAGTGGAGCACATTTTGACCCTTTTTTTAAAAACATCATTGTACATTGAAATTTCTGCTTGCGTATGCTTTAGAAGCAAGAATTAAGAGGACTACATTCATTATTTCAGCTGAAAAATGCTTAGTTTATGATTTATAGTTAACATTAATGTCATGTCCCAAACAAGCGTTTTCAGCCCGAGTGGAGCACATTTTGACTGTTTTTTTAAAAACATCATTGTACATTGAAATTTCTGCTTGCGTATGCTTTAGAAGCGAGAATTAAGAGGACTACATTCATTATTTCAGCTGAAAAATGCTTAGTTTATGATTTATAGTCAACATTAATGAAATGTTCCAAACAAGCGTTTTCAGCCCGAGTGGAGCACATTTTGACCCTTTTTTTAAAAACATCATTGTACATTGAAATTTCTGCTTGCGTATGCTTTAGAAGCAAGAATTAAGAGGACTACATTCATTATTTCAGCTGAAAAATGCTTAGTTTATGATTTATAGTCAACATTAATGTCATGTCCCAAACAAGCGTTTTCAGCCCGAGTGGAGCACATTTTGACTGTTTTTTTAAAAACATCATTGTACATTGAAATTTCTGCTTGCGTATGCTTTAGAAGCAAGAATTAAGAGGACTACATTCATTATTTCAGCTGAAAAATGCTTAGTTTATGATTTATAGTCAACATTAATGAAATGTCCCCAACAGCGTTTTCAGCCCGAGTGGAGCACATTTTGACTGTTTTTTTAAAAACATCATTGTACATTGAAATTTCTGCTTGCGTATGCTTTAGAAGCAAGAATTAAGAGGACTACATTCATTATTTCAGCTGAAAAATGCTTAATTTTTGATTTGTAGTCAACATTAATGAAATGTCCCCAACAGCGTTTTCAGCCCGAGTGGAGCGCATTTTGACTGTTTTTTTTAAAAACATCATTGTACATTGAAATTTCTGCTTGCGTATGCTTTAGAAGCAAGAATTAAGAGGACTACATTCATTATTTCAGCTGAAAAATGCTTAGTTTATGATTTATAGTCAACATTAATGAAATGTCCCCAACAGCGTTTTCAGCCCGAGTGGAGCACATTTTGACTGTTTTTTTAAAAACATCATTGTACATTGAAATTTCTGCTTGCGTATGCTTTAGAAGCAAGAATTAAGAGGACTACATTCATTATTTCAGCTGAAAAATGCTTAGTTTATGATTTATAGTCAACATTAATGAAATGTTCCAAACAAGCGTTTTCAGCCCGAGTGGAGCACATTTTGACCCTTTTTTTAAAAACATCATTGTACATTGAAATTTCTGCTTGCGTATGCTTTAGAAGCAAGAATTAAGAGGACTACATTCATTATTTCAGCTGAAAAATGCTTAGTTTATGATTTATAGTCAACATTAATGTCATGTCCCAAACAAGCGTTTTCAGCCCGAGTGGAGCACATTTTGACTGTTTTTTTAAAAACATCATTGTACATTGAAATTTCTGCTTGCGTATGCTTTAGAAGCAAGAATTAAGAGGACTACATTCATTATTTCAGCTGAAAAATGCTTAGTTTATGATTTATAGTCAACATTAATGAAATGTTCCAAACAAGCGTTTTCAGCCCGAGTGGAGCACATTTTGACCCTTTTTTTAAAAACATCATTGTACATTGAAATTTCTGCTTGCGTATGCTTTAGAAGCAAGAATTAAGAGGACTACATTCATTATTTCAGCTGAAAAATGCTTAGTTTATGATTTATAGTTAACATTAATGTCATGTCCCAAACAAGCGTTTTCAGCCCGAGTGGAGCACATTTTGACCCTTTTTTTAAAAACATCATTGTACATTGAAATTTCTGCTTGCGTATGCTTTAGAAGCAAGAATTAAGAGGACTACATTCATCTTTTCAGCTGAAAAATGCTTAGTTTATGATTTATAGTCAACATTAATGAAATGTCCCCAACAGCGTTTTCAGCCCGAGTGGAGCACATTTTGACAGTTTTTTTTAAAAACATCATTGTACATTGAAATTTCTGCTTGCGTATGCTTTAGAAGCAAGAATTAAGAGGACTACATTCATAATTTCAGCTGAAAAATGCTTAGTTTTTGATTTGTAGTCAACATTAATGAAATGTCCCCAACAGCGTTTTCAGCCCGAGTGGAGCGCATTTTGACTGTTTTTTTTAAAAACATCATTGTACATTGAAATTTCTGCTTGCGTATGCTTTAGAAGCAAGAATTAAGAGGACTACATTCATTATTTCAGCTGAAAAATGCTTAGTTTATGATTTATAGTCAACATTAAGGAAATGTTCCGAACAAGCGTTTTCAGCCCGAGTGGAGCACATTTTGACCGTTTTTTTAAAAACATCATTGTACATTGAAATTTCTGCTTGCGTATGCTTTAGAAGCAAGAATTAAGAGGACTACATTCATTATTTCAGCTGAAAAATGCTTAGTTTATGATTTATAGTCAACATTAATGAAATGTCCCCAACAGCGTTTTCAGCCCGAGTGGAGCACATTTTGACAGTTTTTTTTAAAAACATCATTGTACATTGAAATTTCTGCTTGCGTATGCTTTAGAAGCAAGAATTAAGAGGACTACATTCATTATTTCAGCTGAAAAATGCTTAGTTTATGATTTATAGTCAACATTAATGAAATGTTCCAAACAAGCGTTTTCAGCCCGAGTGGAGCACATTTTGACCGTTTTTTTAAAAACATCATTGTACATTGAAATTTCTGTTTGTGTATGCTTTAGAAGCAAGAATTAAGAGGACTACATTCATTATTTCAGCTGAAAAATGCTTAGTTTATGATTTATAGTCAACATTAATGTAATGTCCCAAACAAGCGTTTTCAGCCCGAGTGGAGCACATTTTGACCGTTTTTTTAAAAACATCATTGTACATTGAAATTTCTGTTTGCGTATGCTTTAGAAGCAAGAATTAAGAGGACTACATTCATTATTTCAGCTGAAAAATTCTTAGTTTATGATTTATAGTCAACATTAATGAAATGTCCCCAACAGCGTTTTCAGCCCGAGTGGAGCACATTTTGACTGTTTTTTTTAAAAACATCATTGTACATTGAAATTTCTGCTTGCGTATGCTTTAGAAGCAAGAATTAAGAGGACTACATTCATTATTTCAGCTGAAAAATGCTTAGTTTATGATTTATAGTCAACATTAATGAAATGTTCCAAACAAGCGTTTTCAGCCCGAGTGGAGCACATTTTGACCGTTTTTTTAAAAACATCATTGTACATTGAAATTTCTGTTTGTGTATGCTTTAGAAGCAAGAATTAAGAGGACTACATTCATTATTTCAGCTGAAAAATGCTTAGTTTATGATTTATAGTCAACATTAATGTAATGTCCCAAACAAGCGTTTTCAGCCCGAGTGGAGCACATTTTGACTGTTTTTTTAAAAACATCATTGTACATTGAAATTTCTGTTTGCGTATGCTTTAGAAGCAAGAATTAAGAGGACTACATTCATTATTTCAGCTGAAAAATGCTTAGTTTATGATTTATAGTCAACATTAATGTCATGTCCCAAACAAGCGTTTTCAGCCCGAGTGGAGCACATTTTGACTGTTTTTTTAAAAACATCATTGTACATTGAAATTTCTGCTTGCGTATGCTTTAGAAGCAAGAATTAAGAGGACTACATTCATTATTTCAGCTGAAAAATGCTTAGTTTATGATTTATAGTCAACATTAATGAAATGTCCCAAACAGCGTTTTCAGCCCGAGTGGAGCACATTTTGACTGTTTTTTTAAAAACATCATTGTACATTGAAATTTCTGCTTGCGTATGCTTTAGAAGCAAGAATTAAGAGGACTACATTCATTATTTCAGCTGAAAAATGCTTAGTTTATTATTTATAGTCAACATTAATGTCATGTCCCAAACAAGCGTTTTCAGCCCGAGTGGAGCACATTTTGACTGTTTTTTTAAAAACATCATTGTACATTGAAATTTCTGCTTGCGTATGCTTTAGAAGCAAGAATTAAGAGGACTACATTCATTATTTCAGCTGAAAAATGCTTAGTTTATGATTTATAGTCAACATTAATGAAATGTTCCAAACAAGCGTTTTCAGCCCGAGTGGAGCACATTTTGACCCTTTTTTTAAAAACATCATTGTACATTGAAATTTCTGCTTGCGTATGCTTTAGAAGCAAGAATTAAGAGGACTACATTCATTATTTCAGCTGAAAAATGCTTAGTTTATGATTTATAGTTAACATTAATGTCATGTCCCAAACAAGCGTTTTCAGCCCGAGTGGAGCACATTTTGACTGTTTTTTTAAAAACATCATTGTACATTGAAATTTCTGCTTGCGTATGCTTTAGAAGCGAGAATTAAGAGGACTACATTCATTATTTCAGCTGAAAAATGCTTAGTTTATGATTTATAGTCAACATTAATGAAATGTTCCAAACAAGCGTTTTCAGCCCGAGTGGAGCACATTTTGACCCTTTTTTTAAAAACATCATTGTACATTGAAATTTCTGCTTGCGTATGCTTTAGAAGCAAGAATTAAGAGGACTACATTCATTATTTCAGCTGAAAAATGCTTAGTTTATGATTTATAGTCAACATTAATGTCATGTCCCAAACAAGCGTTTTCAGCCCGAGTGGAGCACATTTTGACTGTTTTTTTAAAAACATCATTGTACATTGAAATTTCTGCTTGCGTATGCTTTAGAAGCAAGAATTAAGAGGACTACATTCATTATTTCAGCTGAAAAATGCTTAGTTTTTGATTTGTAGTCAACATTAATGAAATGTCCCCAACAGCGTTTTCAGCCCGAGTGGAGCGCATTTTGACTGTTTTTTTTAAAAACATCATTGTACATTGAAATTTCTGCTTGCGTATGCTTTAGAAGCAAGAATTAAGAGGACTACATTCATTATTTCAGCTGAAAAATGCTTAGTTTATGATTTATAGTCAACATTAATGAAATGTCCCCAACAGCGTTTTCAGCCCGAGTGGAGCACATTTTGACTGTTTTTTTAAAAACATCATTGTACATTGAAATTTCTGCTTGCGTATGCTTTAGAAGCAAGAATTAAGAGGACTACATTCATTATTTCAGCTGAAAAATGCTTAGTTTATGATTTATAGTCAACATTAATGAAATGTTCCAAACAAGCGTTTTCAGCCCGAGTGGAGCACATTTTGACCCTTTTTTTAAAAACATCATTGTACATTGAAATTTCTGCTTGCGTATGCTTTAGAAGCAAGAATTAAGAGGACTACATTCATTATTTCAGCTGAAAAATGCTTAGTTTATGATTTATAGTCAACATTAATGTCATGTCCCAAACAAGCGTTTTCAGCCCGAGTGGAGCACATTTTGACTGTTTTTTTAAAAACATCATTGTACATTGAAATTTCTGCTTGCGTATGCTTTAGAAGCAAGAATTAAGAGGACTACATTCATTATTTCAGCTGAAAAATGCTTAGTTTATGATTTATAGTCAACATTAATGAAATGTTCCAAACAAGCGTTTTCAGCCCGAGTGGAGCACATTTTGACCCTTTTTTTAAAAACATCATTGTACATTGAAATTTCTGCTTGCGTATGCTTTAGAAGCAAGAATTAAGAGGACTACATTCATTATTTCAGCTGAAAAATGCTTAGTTTATGATTTATAGTTAACATTAATGTCATGTCCCAAACAAGCGTTTTCAGCCCGAGTGGAGCACATTTTGACCCTTTTTTTAAAAACATCATTGTACATTGAAATTTCTGCTTGCGTATGCTTTAGAAGCAAGAATTAAGAGGACTACATTCATTATTTCAGCTGAAAAATGCTTAGTTTATGATTTATAGTTAACATTAATGTCATGTCCCAAACAAGCGTTTTCAGCCCGAGTGGAGCACATTTTGACTGTTTTTTTAAAAACATCATTGTACATTGAAATTTCTGCTTGCGTATGCTTTAGAAGCGAGAATTAAGAGGACTACATTCATTATTTCAGCTGAAAAATGCTTAGTTTATGATTTATAGTCAACATTAATGAAATGTTCCAAACAAGCGTTTTCAGCCCGAGTGGAGCACATTTTGACCCTTTTTTTAAAAACATCATTGTACATTGAAATTTCTGCTTGCGTATGCTTTAGAAGCAAGAATTAAGAGGACTACATTCATCTTTTCAGCTGAAAAATGCTTAGTTTATGATTTATAGTCAACATTAATGAAATGTCCCCAACAGCGTTTTCAGCCCGAGTGGAGCACATTTTGACAGTTTTTTTTAAAAACATCATTGTACATTGAAATTTCTGCTTGCGTATGCTTTAGAAGCAAGAATTAAGAGGACTACATTCATAATTTCAGCTGAAAAATGCTTAGTTTTTGATTTGTAGTCAACATTAATGAAATGTCCCCAACAGCGTTTTCAGCCCGAGTGGAGCGCATTTTGACTGTTTTTTTTAAAAACATCATTGTACATTGAAATTTCTGCTTGCGTATGCTTTAGAAGCAAGAATTAAGAGGACTACATTCATTATTTCAGCTGAAAAATGCTTAGTTTATGATTTATAGTCAACATTAAGGAAATGTTCCGAACAAGCGTTTTCAGCCTGAGTGGAGCACATTTTGACCGTTTTTTTAAAAACATCATTGTACATTGAAATTTCTGCTTGCGTATGCTTTAGAAGCAAGAATTAAGAGGACTACATTCATTATTTCAGCTGAAAAATGCTTAGTTTATGATTTATAGTCAACATTAATGAAATGTCCCCAACAGCGTTTTCAGCCCGAGTGGAGCACATTTTGACAGTTTTTTTTAAAAACATCATTGTACATTGAAATTTCTGCTTGCGTATGCTTTAGAAGCAAGAATTAAGAGGACTACATTCATTATTTCAGCTGAAAAATGCTTAGTTTATGATTTATAGTCAACATTAATGAAATGTTCCAAACAAGCGTTTTCAGCCCGAGTGGAGCACATTTTGACCGTTTTTTTAAAAACATCATTGTACATTGAAATTTCTGTTTGTGTATGCTTTAGAAGCAAGAATTAAGAGGACTACATTCATTATTTCAGCTGAAAAATGCTTAGTTTATGATTTATAGTCAACATTAATGTAATGTCCCAAACAAGCGTTTTCAGCCCGAGTGGAGCACATTTTGACCGTTTTTTTAAAAACATCATTGTACATTTAAATTTCTGTTTGCGTATGCTTTAGAAGCAAGAATTAAGAGGACTACATTCATTATTTCAGCTGAAAAATTCTTAGTTTATGATTTATAGTCAACATTAATGAAATGTCCCCAACAGCGTTTTCAGCCCGAGTGGAGCACATTTTGACTGTTTTTTTTAAAAACATCATTGTACATTGAAATTTCTGCTTGCATATGCTTTAGAAGCAAGAATTAAGAGGACTACATTCATTATTTCAGCTGAAAAATGCTTAGTTTATGATTTATAGTCAACATTAATGAAATGTTCCAAACAAGCGTTTTCAGCCCGAGTGGAGCACATTTTGACCGTTTTTTTAAAAACATCATTGTACATTGAAATTTCTGTTTGTGTATGCTTTAGAAGCAAGAATTAAGAGGACTACATTCATTATTTCAGCTGAAAAATGCTTAGTTTATGATTTATAGTCAACATTAATGTAATGTCCCAAACAAGCGTTTTCAGCCCGAGTGGAGCACATTTTGACTGTTTTTTTAAAAACATCATTGTACATTGAAATTTCTGTTTGCGTATGCTTTAGAAGCAAGAATTAAGAGGACTACATTCATTATTTCAGCTGAAAAATGCTTAGTTTATGATTTATAGTCAACATTAATGTCATGTCCCAAACAAGCGTTTTCAGCCCGAGTGGAGCACATTTTGACTGTTTTTTTAAAAACATCATTGTACATTGAAATTTCTGCTTGCGTATGCTTTAGAAGCAAGAATTAAGAGGACTACATTCATTATTTCAGCTGAAAAATGCTTAGTTTATGATTTATAGTCAACATTAATGTCATGTCCCAAACAAGCGTTTTCAGCCCGAGTGGAGCACATTTTGACTGTTTTTTTAAAAACATCATTGTACATTGAAATTTCTGCTTGCGTATGCTTTAGAAGCAAGAATTAAGAGGACTACATTCATTATTTCAGCTGAAAAATGCTTAGTTTATGATTTATAGTCAACATTAATGAAATGTTCCAAACAAGCGTTTTCAGCCCGAGTGGAGCACATTTTGACCCTTTTTTTAAAAACATCATTGTACATTGAAATTTCTGCTTGCGTATGCTTTAGAAGCAAGAATTAAGAGGACTACATTCATTATTTCAGCTGAAAAATGTTTAGTTTATGATTTATAGTCAACATTAATGTCATGTCCCAAACAAGCGTTTTCAGCCCGAGTGGAGCACATTTTGACTGTTTTTTTAAAAACATCATTGTACATTGAAATTTCTGCTTGCGTATGCTTTAGAAGCAAGAATTAAGAGGACTACATTCATTATTTCAGCTGAAAAATGCTTAGTTTATGATTTATAGTCAACATTAATGAAATGTTCCAAACAAGCGTTTTCAGCCCGAGTGGAGCACATTTTGACCCTTTTTTTAAAAACATCATTGTACATTGAAATTTCTGCTTGCGTATGCTTTAGAAGCAAGAATTAAGAGGACTACATTCATTATTTCAGCTGAAAAATGCTTAGTTTATGATTTATAGTTAACATTAATGTCATGTCCCAAACAAGCGTTTTCAGCCCGAGTGGAGCACATTTTGACTGTTTTTTTAAAAACATCATTGTACATTGAAATTTCTGCTTGCGTATGCTTTAGAAGCGAGAATTAAGAGGACTACATTCATTATTTCAGCTGAAAAATGCTTAGTTTATGATTTATAGTCAACATTAATGAAATGTTCCGAACAAGCGTTTTCAGCCCGAGTGGAGCACATTTTGACCCTTTTTTTAAAAACATCATTGTACATTGAAATTTCTGCTTGCGTATGCTTTAGAAGCAAGAATTAAGAGGACTACATTCATTATTTCAGCTGAAAAATGCTTAGTTTATGATTTATAGTCAACATTAATGTAATGTCCCAAACAAGCGTTTTCAGCCCGAGTGGAGCACATTTTGACTGTTTTTTTAAAAACATCATTGTACATTGAAATTTCTGCTTGCGTATGCTTTAGAAGCAAGAATTAAGAGGACTACATTCATTATTTCAGCTGAAAAATGCTTAGTTTATGATTTATAGTCAACATTAATGAAATGTCCCCAACAGCGTTTTCAGCCCGAGTGGAGCACATTTTGACAGTTTTTTTTAAAAACATCATTGTACATTGAAATTTCTGCTTGCGTATGCTTTAGAAGCAAGAATTAAGAGGACTACATTCATTATTTCAGCTGAAAAATGCTTAGTTTTTGATTTGTAGTCAACATTAATGAAATGTCCCCAACAGCGTTTTCAGCCCGAGTGGAGCGCATTTTGACTGTTTTTTTTAAAAACATCATTGTACATTGAAATTTCTGCTTGCGTATGCTTTAGAAGCGAGAATTAAGAGGACTACATTCATTATTTCAGCTGAAAAATGCTTAGTTTATGATTTATAGTCAACATTAATGAAATGTTCCAAACAAGCGTTTTCAGCCCGAGTGGAGCACATTTTGACCCTTTTTTTAAAAACATCATTGTACATTGAAATTTCTGCTTGCGTATGCTTTAGAAGCAAGAATTAAGAGGACTACATTCATTATTTCAGCTGAAAAATGCTTAGTTTATGATTTATAGTCAACATTAATGAAATGTCCCCAACAGCGTTTTCAGCCCGAGTGGAGGACATTTTGACAGTTTTTTTTAAAAACATCATTGTACATTGAAATTTCTGCTTGCGTATGCTTTAGAAGCAAGAATTAAGAGGACTACATTCATTATTTCAGCTGAAAAATGCTTAGTTTATGATTTATAGTCAACATTAATGAAATGTCCCCAACAGCGTTTTTTTAAAAACATCATTGTACATTGAAATTTCTGTTTGCGTATGCTTTAGAAGCAAGAATTAAGAGGACTACATTCATTATTTCAGCTGAAAAATGCTTAGTTTATGATTTATAGTCAACATTAATGAAATGTTCCAAACAAGCGTTTTCAGCCCGAGTGGAGCACATTTTGACCCTTTTTTTAAAAACATCATTGTACATTGAAATTTCTGCTTGCGTATGCTTTAGAAGCAAGAATTAAGAGGACTACATTCATTATTTCAGCTGAAAAATGCTTAGTTTATGATTTATAGTCAACATTAATGTAATGTCCCAAACAAGCGTTTTCAGCCCGAGTGGAGCACATTTTGACCGTTTTTTTAAAAACATCATTGTACATTGAAATTTCTGTTTGCGTATGCTTTAGAAGCAAGAATTAAGAGGACTACATTCATTATTTCAGCTGAAAAATGCTTAGTTTATGATTTGTAGTCAACATTAATGAAATGTCCCCAACAGCGTTTTCAGCCCGAGTGGAGCACATTTTGACTGTTTTTTTTAAAAACATCATTGTACATTGAAATTTCTGCTTGCGTATGCTTTAGAAGCAAGAATTAAGAGGACTACATTCATTATTTCAGCTGAAAAATGCTTAGTTTATGATTTATAGTCAACATTAATGTAATGTCCCAAACAAGCGTTTTCAGCCCGAGTGGAGCACATTTTGATCGTTTTTTTAAAAACATCATTGTACATTGAAATTTCTGTTTGCGTATGCTTTAGAAGCAAGAATTAAGAGGACTACATTCATTATTTCAGCTGAAAAATGCTTAGTTTATGATTTATAGTCAACATTAAGGAAATGTTCCGAACAAGCGTTTTCAGCCCGAGTGGAGCACATTTTGACCGTTTTTTTAAAAACATCATTGTACATTGAAATTTCTGCTTGCGTATGCTTTAGAAGCAAGAATTAAGAGGACTACATTCATTATTTCAGCTGAAAAATGCTTAGTTTATGATTTATAGTCAACATTAATGAAATGTCCCCAACAGCGTTTTCAGCCCGAGTGGAGCACATTTTGACAGTTTTTTTTAAAAACATCATTGTACATTGAAATTTCTGCTTGCGTATGCTTTAGAAGCAAGAATTAAGAGGACTACATTCATTATTTCAGCTGAAAAATGCTTAGTTTATGATTTATAGTCAACATTAATGAAATGTTCCAAACAAGCGTTTTCAGCCCGAGTGGAGCACATTTTGACCGTTTTTTTAAAAACATCATTGTACATTGAAATTTCTGTTTGTGTATGCTTTAGAAGCAAGAATTAAGAGGACTACATTCATTATTTCAGCTGAAAAATGCTTAATTTATGATTTATAGTCAACATTAATGTAATGTCCCAAACAAGCGTTTTCAGCCCGAGTGGAGCACATTTTGACCGTTTTTTTAAAAACATCATTGTACATTGAAATTTCTGTTTGCGTATGCTTTAGAAGCAAGAATTAAGAGGACTACATTCATTATTTCAGCTGAAAAATTCTTAGTTTATGATTTATAGTCAACATTAATGAAATGTCCCCAACAGCGTTTTCAGCCCGAGTGGAGCACATTTTGACTGTTTTTTTTAAAAACATCATTGTACATTGAAATTTCTGCTTGCGTATGCTTTAGAAGCAAGAATTAAGAGGACTACATTCATTATTTCAGCTGAAAAATGCTTAGTTTATGATTTATAGTCAACATTAATGAAATGTTCCAAACAAGCGTTTTCAGCCCGAGTGGAGCACATTTTGACCGTTTTTTTAAAAACATCATTGTACATTGAAATTTCTGTTTGTGTATGCTTTAGAAGCAAGAATTAAGAGGACTACATTCATTATTTCAGCTGAAAAATGCTTAGTTTATGATTTATAGTCAACATTAATGTAATGTCCCAAACAAGCGTTTTCAGCCCGAGTGGAGCACATTTTGACCGTTTTTTTAAAAACATCATTGTACATTGAAATTTCTGTTTGCGTATGCTTTAGAAGCAAGAATTAAGAGGACTACATTCATTATTTCAGCTGAAAAATGCTTAGTTTATGATTTATAGTCAACATTAATGTCATGTCCCAAACAAGCGTTTTCAGCCCGAGTGGAGCACATTTTGACTGTTTTTTTAAAAACATCATTGTACATTGAAATTTCTGCTTGCGTATGCTTTAGAAGCAAGAATTAAGAGGACTACATTCATTATTTCAGCTGAAAAATGCTTAGTTTATGATTTATAGTCAACATTAATGTCATGTCCCAAACAAGCGTTTTCAGCCCGAGTGGAGCACATTTTGACTGTTTTTTTAAAAACATCATTGTACATTGAAATTTCTGCTTGCGTATGCTTTAGAAGCAAGAATTAAGAGGACTACATTCATTATTTCAGCTGAAAAATGCTTAGTTTATGATTTATAGTCAACATTAATGAAATGTTCCAAACAAGCGTTTTCAGCCCGAGTGGAGCACATTTTGACCCTTTTTTTAAAAACATCATTGTACATTGAAATTTCTGCTTGCGTATGCTTTAGAAGCAAGAATTAAGAGGACTACATTCATTATTTCAGCTGAAAAATGCTTAGTTTATGATTTATAGTCAACATTAATGTAATGTCCCAAACAAGCGTTTTCAGCCCGAGTGGAGCACATTTTGACTGTTTTTTTAAAAACATCATTGTACATTGAAATTTCTGCTTGCGTATGCTTTAGAAGCAAGAATTAAGAGGACTACATTCATTATTTCAGCTGAAAAATGCTTAGTTTATGATTTATAGTCAACATTAATGAAATGTCCCCAACAGCGTTTTCAGCCCGAGTGGAGCACATTTTGACAGTTTTTTTTAAAAACATCATTGTACATTGAAATTTCTGCTTGCGTATGCTTTAGAAGCAAGAATTAAGAGGACTACATTCA
The DNA here is from genome assembly GCF_059441005.1 of Hippichthys cyanospilos. Lineage (NCBI taxonomy): Eukaryota > Metazoa > Chordata > Actinopteri > Syngnathiformes > Syngnathidae > Hippichthys > Hippichthys cyanospilos. Next base: position 9,361 of record NW_028283424.1, on the reverse strand, counting down.
TTATTTCAGCTGAAAAATGCTTAGTTTTTGATTTGTAGTCAACATTAATGAAATGTCCCCAACAGCGTTTTCAGCCCGAGTGGAGCGCATTTTGACTGTTTTTTTTAAAAACATCATTGTACATTGAAATTTCTGCTTGCGTATGCTTTAGAAGCGAGAATTAAGAGGACTACATTCATTATTTCAGCTGAAAAATGCTTAGTTTATGATTTATAGTCAACATTAATGAAATGTTCCAAACAAGCGTTTTCAGCCCGAGTGGAGCACATTTTGACCCTTTTTTTAAAAACATCATTGTACATTGAAATTTCTGCTTGCGTATGCTTTAGAAGCAAGAATTAAGAGGACTACATTCATTATTTCAGCTGAAAAATGCTTAGTTTATGATTTATAGTCAACATTAATGAAATGTCCCCAACAGCGTTTTCAGCCCGAGTGGAGCACATTTTGACTGTTTTTTTAAAAACATCATTGTACATTGAAATTTCTGCTTGCGTATGCTTTAGAAGCAAGAATTAAGAGGACTACATTCATTATTTCAGCTGAAAAATGCTTGGTTTTTGATTTGTAGTCAACATTAATGAAATGTCCCCAACAGCGTTTTCAGCCCGAGTGGAGCACATTTTGACTGTTTTTTTTAAAAACATCATTGTACATTGAAATTTCTGCTTGCGTATGCTTTAGAAGCAAGAATTAAGAGGACTACATTCATAATTTCAGCTGAAAAATGCTTAGTTTATGATTTATAGTCAACATTAATGTAATGTCCCAAACAAGCGTTTTCAGCCCGAGTGGAGCACATTTTGACTGTTTTTTTAAAAACATCATTGTACATTGAAATTTCTGTTTGCGTATGCTTTAGAAGCAAGAATTAAGAGGACTACATTCATTATTTCAGCTGAAAAATGCTTAGTTTATGATTTATAGTCAACATTAATGAAATGTTCCAAACAAGCGTTTTCAGCCCGAGTGGAGCACATTTTGACCCTTTTTTTAAAAACATCATTGTACATTGAAATTTCTGCTTGCGTATGCTTTAGAAGCAAGAATTAAGAGGACTACATTCATTATTTCAGCTGAAAAATGCTTAGTTTATGATTTATAGTCAACATTAATGTAATGTCCCAAACAAGCGTTTTCAGCCCGAGTGGAGCACATTTTGACTGTTTTTTTAAAAACATCATTGTACATTGAAATTTCTGCTTGCGTATGCTTTAGAAGCAAGAATTAAGAGGACTACATTCATTATTTCAGCTGAAAAATGCTTAGTTTATGATTTATAGTCAACATTAATGAAATGTCCCCAACAGCGTTTTCAGCCCGAGTGGAGCACATTTTGACAGTTTTTTTTAAAAACATCATTGTACATTGAAATTTCTGCTTGCGTATGCTTTAGAAGCAAGAATTAAGAGGACTACATTCATTATTTCAGCTGAAAAATGCTTAGTTTTTGATTTGTAGTCAACATTAATGAAATGTCCCCAACAGCGTTTTCAGCCCGAGTGGAGCGCATTTTGACTGTTTTTTTTAAAAACATCATTGTACATTGAAATTTCTGCTTGCGTATGCTTTAGAAGCGAGAATTAAGAGGACTACATTCATTATTTCAGCTGAAAAATGCTTAGTTTATGATTTATAGTCAACATTAATGAAATGTTCCAAACAAGCGTTTTCAGCCCGAGTGGAGCACATTTTGACCCTTTTTTTAAAAACATCATTGTACATTGAAATTTCTGCTTGCGTATGCTTTAGAAGCAAGAATTAAGAGGACTACATTCATTATTTCAGCTGAAAAATGCTTAGTTTATGATTTATAGTCAACATTAATGAAATGTCCCCAACAGCGTTTTCAGCCCGAGTGGAGCACATTTTGACTGTTTTTTTAAAAACATCATTGTACATTGAAATTTCTGCTTGCGTATGCTTTAGAAGCAAGAATTAAGAGGACTACATTCATTATTTCAGCTGAAAAATGCTTGGTTTTTGATTTGTAGTCAACATTAATGAAATGTCCCCAACAGCGTTTTCAGCCCGAGTGGAGCACATTTTGACTGTTTTTTTTAAAAACATCATTGTACATTGAAATTTCTGCTTGCGTATGCTTTAGAAGCAAGAATTAAGAGGACTACATTCATAATTTCAGCTGAAAAATGCTTAGTTTATGATTTATAGTCAACATTAATGTAATGTCCCAAACAAGCGTTTTCAGCCCGAGTGGAGCACATTTTGACCGTTTTTTTAAAAACATCATTGTACATTGAAATTTCTGTTTGCGTATGCTTTAGAAGCAAGAATTAAGAGGACTACATTCATTATTTCAGCTGAAAAATGCTTAGTTTATGATTTATAGTCAACATTAATGAAATGTTCCAAACAAGCGTTTTCAGCCCGAGTGGAGCACATTTTGACCCTTTTTTTAAAAACATCATTGTACATTGAAATTTCTGCTTGCGTATGCTTTAGAAGCAAGAATTAAGAGGACTACATTCATTATTTCAGCTGAAAAATGCTTAGTTTATGATTTATAGTCAACATTAATGTAATGTCCCAAACAAGCGTTTTCAGCCCGAGTGGAGCACATTTTGACCGTTTTTTTAAAAACATCATTGTACATTGAAATTTCTGTTTGCGTATGCTTTAGAAGCAAGAATTAAGAGGACTACATTCATTATTTCAGCTGAAAAATGCTTAGTTTATGATTTGTAGTCAACATTAATGAAATGTCCCCAACAGCGTTTTCAGCCCGAGTGGAGCACATTTTGACTGTTTTTTTTAAAAACATCATTGTACATTGAAATTTCTGCTTGCGTATGCTTTAGAAGCAAGAATTAAGAGGACTACATTCATTATTTCAGCTGAAAAATGCTTAGTTTATGATTTATAGTCAACATTAATGTAATGTCCCAAACAAGCGTTTTCAGCCCGAGTGGAGCACATTTTGATCGTTTTTTTAAAAACATCATTGTACATTGAAATTTCTGTTTGCGTATGCTTTAGAAGCAAGAATTAGAGGACTACATTCATTATTTCAGCTGAAAAATGCTTAGTTTATGATTTATAGTCAACATTAATGAAATGTTCCAAACAAGCGTTTTCAGCCCGAGGGGAGCACATTTTTGACCCTTTTTTTAAAAAACATCATTGTACATTGAAATTTCTGTTTGTGTATGCTTTAGAAGCAAGAATTAAGAGGACTACATTCATTATTTCAGCTGAAAAATGCTTAGTTTATTTATTTATAGTCAACATTAATGTAATGTCCCAAACAAGCGTTTTCAGGCCCGAGTGAGCACGATTTTTGAACCTGTTTTTTTTGAAAACATCATTTGTACATTGAAATTTCTGTTTGGATTAATTCATTATTTTGGGAAAATCATAGATGTCTATGAGAAATTTATAGTCAGCTTATGAATTTCACTGTTTAGATTAGTGAGTCAACTTTTATGTATTATTGATCCAACAGCGTTTTCAGCCCGAGTGGAGCACATTTTGCTGGTTTGTTTAAAAAGATAATTGTACAATTAGAAAGGTTTTCAGGCGTGTGGAGACATTTGACCTTTTAATAACATCATCTGTATTGATTTATGCTTGCAGCTTTAGAGCAAGACTTCATTATTTCAGCTGAAAAATGCTTAGTTTATGATTTATAGTCAACATTAATTTGAATGTTTCCAATACAAGCTCGTTTTATCAGCTCCGAGTGGAGCACATTTGCACATTTTGACCCTTTTTTTTAAAAACATCATTGTACATTGAAATTTCTGCTTGCGTATGCTTTAGAAGCAAGAATTAAGAGGACTACATTCATTATTTCAGCTGAAAAATGCTTAGTTTATGATTTATAGTCAACATTAATGTCATGTCCCAAACAAGCGTTTTCAGCCCGAGTGGAGCACATTTTGACTGTTTTTTTAAAAACATCATTGTACATTGAAATTTCTGCTTGCGTATGCTTTAGAAGCAAGAATTAAGAGGACTACATTCATTATTTCAGCTGAAAAATGCTTAGTTTATGATTTATAGTCAACATTAATGAAATGTTCCAAACAAGCGTTTTCAGCCCGAGTGGAGCACATTTTGACCCTTTTTTTTAAAAACATCATTGTACATTGAAATTTCTGCTTGCGTATGCTTTAGAAGCAAGAATTAAGAGGACTACATTCATTATTTCAGCTGAAAAATGCTTAGTTTATGATTTATAGTTCAACATTAATGTAATGTCCCAAACAAGCGTTTTCAGCCCGAGTGGAGCACATTTTGACTGTTTTTTTAAAAACATCATTGTACATTGAAATTTCTGCTTGCGTATGCTTTAGAAGCAAGAATTAAGAGGACTACATTCATTATTTCAGCTGAAAAAATGCTTAGTTTATGATTTATAGTCAACATTAATGAAATGTTCCCCAACAGCGTTTTCAGCCCGAGTGGAGCACATTTTGACTGTTTTTTTAAAAACGATCATTGTACATTGAAATTTCTGCTTGCGTATGCTTTAGAAGCAAGAATTAAGAGGACTACATTCATTATTTCAGCTGAAAAATGCTTAGTTTATGATTTGTAGTCAACATTAATGAAATGTCCCCAAACAAGCGTTTTCAGCCCGAGTGGAGCACATTTTGACTGTTTTTTTAAAAACATCATTGTACATTGAAATTTCTGCTTGCGTATGCTTTAGAAGCAAGAATTAAGAGGACTACATTCATTATTTCAGCTGAAAAATGCTTAGTTTATGATTTATAGTCAACATTAATGAAATGTCCCAAACAAGCGTTTTCAGCCCGAGTGGAGCACATTTTGACTGTTTTTTTAAAAACATCATTGTACATTGAAATTTCTGCTTGCGTATGCTTTAGAAGCAAGAATTAAGAGGACTACATTCATTATTTCAGCTGAAAAATGCTTAGTTTATGATTTATAGTCAACATTAATGAAATGTCCCCCAACAGCGTTTTCAGCCCGAGTGGAGCACATTTTGACTGTTTTTTTTAAAAACATCATTGTACATTGAAATTTCTGCTTGCGTATGCTTTAGAAGCAAGAATTAAGAGGACTACATTCATTATTTCAGCTGAAAAAATGCTTAGTTTATGATTTATAGTCAACATTAATGAAATGTCCCAAACAAGCGTTTTCAGCCCGAGTGGAGCACATTTTGACTGTTTTTTTAAAAACATCATTGTACATTGAAATTTCTGCTTTGCGTATGCTTTAGAAGCAAGAATTAAGAGGACTACATTCATTATTTCAGCTGAAAAATGCTTAGTTTATGATTTATAGTCAACATTAATGAAATGTTCCAAACAAGCGTTTTCAGCCCGAGTGGAGCACATTTTGACCCTTTTTTTTAAAAACATCATTGTACATTGAAATTTCTGCTTGCGTATGCTTTAGAAGCAAGAATTAAGAGGGACTACATTCATTATTTCAGCTGAAAAATGCTTAGTTTATGATTTATAGTTAACATTAATGTCATGTCCCAAACAAGCGTTTTCAGCCCGAGTGGAGCACATTTTGACTGTTTTTTTTAAAAACATCATTGTACATTGAAATTTCTGCTTGCGTATGCTTTAGAAGCGAGAATTAAGAGGACTACATTCATTATTTCAGCTGAAAAATGCTTAGTTTATGATTTATAGTCAACATTAATGAAATGTTCCAAACAAGCGTTTTCAGCCCGAGTGGAGCACATTTTGACCCTTTTTTTAAAAACATCATTGTACATTGAAATTTCTGCTTGCGTATGCTTTAGAAGCAAGAATTAAGAGGACTACATTCATTATTTCAGCTGAAAAATGCTTAGTTTATGATTTATAGTCAACATTAATGTAATGTCCCCAAACAAGCGTTTTCAGCCCGAGTGGAGCACATTTTGACTGTTTTTTTAAAAACATCATTGTACATTGAAATTTCTGCTTGCGTATGCTTTAGAAGCAAGAATTAAGAGGACTACATTCATTATTTCAGCTGAAAAATGCTTAGTTTATGATTTATAGTCAACATTAATGAAATGTCCCCAACAGCGTTTTCAGCCCGAGTGGAGCACATTTTGACTGTTTTTTTAAAAACATCATTGTACATTGAAATTTCTGCTTGCGTATGCTTTAGAAGCAAGAATTAAGAGGACTACATTCATTATTTCAGCTGAAAAATGCTTAGTTTTTGATTTGTAGTCAACATTAATGAAATGTCCCCAACAGCGTTTTCAGCCCGAGTGGAGCAGCATTTTGACTGTTTTTTTTAAAAACATCATTGTACATTGAAATTTCTGCTTGCGTATGCTTTAGAAGCAAGAATTAAGAGGACTACATTCATTATTTCAGCTGAAAAATGCTTAGTTTATGATTTATAGTCAACATTAATGTAATGTCCCAAACAAGCGTTTTCAGCCCGAGTGGAGCACATTTTGACCGTTTTTTTAAAAACATTCATTGTACATTGAAATTTCTGTTTGCGTATGCTTTAGAAGCAAGAATCAAGAGGAGTACATTCATTATTTCAGCTGAAAAATGCTTAGTTTATGATTTATAGTCAACATTAATGAAATGTCCCCAACAGCGTTTTCAGCCCGAGTGGAGCACATTTTGACTGTTTTTTTTAAAAACATCATTGTACATTGAAAATTTCTGCTTGCGTATGCTTTAGAAGCAAGAATTAAGAGGACTACATTCATTATTTCAGCTGAAAAATGCTTAGTTTATGATTTATAGTCAATATTAATGAAATGTTCCAAACAAGCGTTTTCAGCCCGAGTGGAGCACATTTTGACTGTTTTTTTTAAAAACATCATTGTACATTGAAATTTCTGCTTGCGTATGCTTTAGAAGCGAGAATTAAGAGGACTACATTCATTATTTCAGCTGAAAAATGCTTAGTTTATGATTTATAGTCAACATTAATGAAATGTTCCAAACACAGCGTTTTCAGCCCGAGTGGAGCACATTTTGACCGTTTTTTTAAAAACATCATTGTACATTGAAATTTCTGTTTGTGTATGCTTTAGAAGGCAAGAATTAAGAGGACTACATTCATTATTTCAGCTGAAAAATGCTTAGTTTATGATTTATAGTCAACATTAATGAAATGTCCCCAACAAGCGTTTTCAGCCCGAGTGGAGCACATTTTGACTGTTTTTTTTAAAAACATCATTGTACATTGAAATTTCTGCTTGCGTATTGCTTTAGAAGCAAGAATTAAGAGGACTACATTCATTATTTCAGCTGAAAAATGCTTAGTTTATGATTTATAGTCAACATTAATGAAATGTTCCAAACAAGCGTTTTCAGCCCGAGTGGAGCACATTTTGACCGTTTTTTTAAAAACATCATTGTACATTGAAATTTCTGTTTGTGTATGCTTTAGAAGCAAGAATTAAGAGGACTACATTCATTATTTCAGCTGAAAAATGCTTAGTTTATGATTTATAGTCAACATTAATGTAATGTCCCCAAACAAGCGTTTTCAGCCCGAGTGGAGCACATTTTGACCGTTTTTTTAAAAACATCATTGTACATTGAAATTTCTGTTTGCGTATACTTTAGAAGCAAGAATTAAGAGGACTACATTCATTATTTCAGCTGAAAAATGCTTAGTTTATGATTTATAGTCAACATTAATGTAATGTCCCAAACAAGCGTTTTCAGCCCGAGTGGAGCACATTTTGACTGTTTTTTTAAAAACATCATTGTACATTGAAATTTCTGCTTGCGTATGCTTTAGAAGCAAGAATTAAGAGGACTACATTCATTATTTTGCTGAAAAATGCTTAGTTTATGATTTATAGTCAACATTAATGAAATGTTCCAAACAAGCGTTTTCAGCCCGAGTGGAGCAACAATTTTGACCGTTTTTTTAAAAACATCATTGTACATTGAAATTTCTGCTTGCGTATGCTTTAGAAGCAAGAATTAAGAGGACTACATTCATTATTTCAGCTGAAAAATGCTTAGTTTATGATTTATAGTCAACATTAATGTCATGTCCCAAACAAGCGTTTTCAGCCCGAGTTGAGCACATTTTGACTGTTTTTTAAAAACATCATTGTACATTGAAATTTCTGCTTGCGTATGCTTTAGAAGCAAGAATTAAGAGGACTACATTCATTATTTCAGCTGAAAAATGCTTAGTTTATGATTTATAGTTAACATTAATGTCATGTCCCAAAACAAGCGTTTTCAGCCCGAGTGGAGCACATTTTGGACTGTTTTTTTAAAAACATCATTGTACATTGAAATTTCTGCTTGCGTATGCTTTAGAAGCGAGAATTAAGAGGACTACATTCATTATTTCAGCTGAAAAATGCTTAGTTTATGATTTATAGTCAACATTAATGAAATGTTCCAAACAAGCGTTTTCAGCCCGAGTGGAGCACATTTTTGACCCTTTTTTTTAAAAACATCATTGTACATTGAAATTTCTGCTTGCGTATGCTTTAGAAGCAAGAATTAAGAGGACTACATTCATTATTTCAGCTGAAAAATGCTTAGTTTATGATTTATAGTCAACATTAATGTCATGTCCCAAACAAGCGTTTTCAGCCCGAGTGGAGCACATTTTGACTGTTTTTTTAAAAACATCATTGTACATTGAAATTTCTGCTTGCGTATGCTTTAGAAGCAAGAATTAAGAGGACTACATTCATTATTTCAGCTGAAAAATGCTTAGTTTATGATTTATAGTCAACATTAATGAAATGTCCCCAACAAGCGTTTTCAGCCCGAGTGGAGCACATTTTGACCTGTTTTTTTAAAAACATCATTGTACATTGAAATTTCTGTTTGCGTATGCTTTAGAAGCAAGAATTAAGAGGACTACATTCATTATTTCAGCTGAAAAATGCTTAGTTTATGATTTATAGTCAACATTAATGTCATGTCCCAAACAAGCGTTTTCAGCCCGAGTGGAGCACATTTTGACTGTTTTTTTAAAAACATCATTGTACATTGAAATTTCTGCTTGCGTATGCTTTAGAAGCAGAGAATTAAGAGGACTACATTCATTATTTCAGCTGAAAAATGCTTAGTTTATGATTTATAGTCAACATTAATGAAATGTTCCAACAAGCGTTTTCAGCCCGAGTGGAGCACATTTTGACCGTTTTTTTTAAAAACATCATTGTACATTGAAATTTCTGTTTGTGTATGCTTTAGAAGCAAGAATTAAGAGGACTACATTCATTATTTCAGCTGAAAAATGCTTAGTTTATGATTTATAGTCAACATTAATGAAATGTCCCCAACAGCGTTTTCAGCCCGAGTGGAGCACATTTTGACTGTTTTTTTTAAAAACATCATTGTACATTGAAATTTCTGCTTGCGTATGCTTTAGAAGCAAGAATTAAGAGGACTACATTCATTATTTCAGC